>NC_133324.1:876059600-876214067 GCF_042186555.1 Aquarana catesbeiana
CATATTTTAGGCATACGGTCAACAAGGTTAGACCAACCCCAAAACTACAAAGTGGCCAAAAAAAGGAGCAAAATAACCCAAAATAGAGCTAACGTAGCTAAAAAAAAAAAACCATTAGAGATGATGGTAGGTGTGTGGGGAGTTGGCTGGCTCATTAGGTGACATGACCACATTCATGGGCATAATGTGACCAGGTGGAGGAAGAGGGATTCTGAGGAACATTCTGACAATTAGAAGATTGTGGTGTTGGCAGAGGAAGGGGGTGGGCAGGATGTGGTGATGGCATATGATGGGGGGAGCAGAATGTTATGTTGGCAGATGATGGCGGGGGGCAGAATAAGACCTATATGTGGTGGTTAGCAGAACAAAAGTGCCAATATATTGTATGATACCTGCCAGCTTGTCTGCCTGGAGTTCTTCTCCATAACACCTTCCAGACACCTTGCAGAAATGTGCAGATGAGACCTGTTGGTATTCATCCATTCCCACATACTGGTCATAATGAGGAAACCAATGAAAAGCAAGGCGCTAGCACATATATAGTAATTACATATAATCAAAGAGTGCATAATAATCCAGATGCGCTTGAAAGTCCAAAATAGTGAAAAAATGTGAAGAAAAACTTTTAAATAATGTCACAGTCGAAAAAAAATATACATTCCTAAGTCCTGCATACTCTTCCACTTGCCTTACAGAAGCTTCTTCTTTGAAGGTACCTAGCAACCAGACAATCTACAAGTTTACCTAGCAAGTGTACTACGCCTTTCGAGTTGGAAAATCTAAGGCAAGTTACATAGTCCGTGACACTTACTGTGCTATTTGGGATGTGTTAAACGATATTGTGATGAAAAACCTACAACAGAAGAATGGTCACAGATCTTTTTTTATTATTATTATTATACAGTATTTATATAGCGCCAACAGTTTACGTAGCGCTTTACAACTTGAGGGTAGACAGTACAAATACAATACACTTTGATACAGTAGGAATTAGAGGGCCCTGCTCCTTAGAGCTTACAATCTAAGAGGGAAGGTCAAGAGATACAAGAGGTAATAACTGTGGGTGATGTGCTGATTGAGAAGATAAATGTACGGTTGTTAGGTGGGGGCCAGATAGGCTTCTCTGAAGAGATGAGTTTTCAGGGATCGTCTGAAAGTGGATAAAGTAGGAGAAAATCGGACGGATTGGGGTAGAGCATTCCAGAGGATGGGGGAGGCTCTGGAGAAGTCCTGAAGGCGAGCATGGGGTGAGGTGACAAGGGAGTTTGAGAGCAGGAGGTCTTGGGAGGAGCAAAGAGAACGATTAGGTTGGTATTTTGTGACTAGGTTAGAGATGTAGCTGGGGGCCAGGTTGTGGATGGCTTTGTAAGTTATAGTTAGTATCTTGAATTTAATTCGGTGACTGAGTGGCAGCCAATGGAGGGATTGGCAGAGGGGTGTAGCAGACGCTGAGCGGTTTGTGTGGTGGATGAGCCTGGCAGCAGCGTTCATGACGGACTGAAGTGGTGATAGCCTATTTAGAGGTTAACCAATAAGGAGGGAGTTGCAGTAGTCGAGGCGGGAGATGACCAGGGAGTGGATTAGAAGCTTTGTGGTGACATTGGTTAGGAAGGGGCGGCAAGAGATGTTGCGGAGATTGAGGCGGCAAGCTTTGGATAGTGATAGAATGTGGGGTCGAAAGGTTAGTTCAGAGTCCAGGATTACACCTAGGACCTTGGCGTGGGGAGATGGGTTGATAGTTGAGCCGTTGATATTGACAGGGAAATCAGGGGAAGTGGCACCTGAGGGAGGAAATATCATGAGCTCGGTTTTGGATAGGTTGAGTTTGAGGAAGTGATGTGACATCCAGGCTGATATGTCTGCTAGTAAGTTGGTAATGCGTGAGGAGACAGATGGAGAGAGCTGGGGGGTGGAGAGATAGATTTGGGTGTCATCAGCGTAGAGATGATATTTAAAGCCGTGGGAGGCAATCAACTGACCCAAGGAGGTGGTGTAGATTGAGAAAAGGAGAGGTCCAAGAACAGAACCTTGGTGGACCCCAACGGAAAAAGGAAGAGGAGGGGAGGAAGTAGAGTTGTAAGTGACACTGAAGGAGCGGTGGGATAGGTAGGATGAGAACCAGCGAAGAGTACAGTCATGGAGACCAAAGGAGTGGAGTTTTTTGAGGAGGAGGGGGTGGTCCACTGTGTCAAAGGTAGCAGAGAGATCCAGGAGAAGTAGTACAGAATAGTGTCCATTGGCTTTAGCCATTAGTAGGTCATTTGAGAGTTTAAGGAGAGCAGTTTCCGTGGAGTGTTGAGGGCGAAAACCGGCCTGAAGGAGATCAAGAAGTTTATTCATGGTCAGATGGTCGCTTAGTCGGTTGTAATCCAGTCTTTCAAGAAGTTTGGAGGAGAAGGAGAGTAAGGAGATGGGACGTAAGTTGTTGAGATTGGTGGGATCCAGTGAGGGCTTTTTTAGTATGGGGATGACTAGCGCATGTTTTAGAGAGTTTGGGAAGATGCCACAAGAGAGGGAGAGGTTGAAAATGTGAGTTAGAGAGTGTAGAATCGAGTCAGAGGGTGAGCGTAGCATTTGCGAGGGAATAGGATCCAGGGGGCAAGTGGTTAGATGGGTGCTAGATAAAAGTTTAGCAACCTCAGTAATAGTAGCAGGGTTGAATGAGGGAAGAAATGATTGTATCTGTGGACATGAGGTGTTGCATGGGGAGGTTTTTGCGCATTGGTGATCTCCTCATGAATTGTATCAATCTTAGTTTTGAAGTGATTGGCAATCTCCTGGGCAGTGAGTGAGTTGGTGGGTGGAGGCAGTGGAGGACAGAGTAGAGTGTTGAAGGTAGAGAAGAGTTGACGTGGACTGGATGAGAAGGTGTTAATGAGTGTGATAAAGTAGGTCTGTTTGGCAGTGTGAAGGCAGGAGTAGTATTTTAGGAGGGCAGATTTATATTGTGTGAAGTCTTCCTGGGTCTTAGTCTTATGCCACAGGCGCTCAAGAGCGCGGCTACGTTTTCTGAGACTTCTGGTGTCATCTGTTTGCCAGGGTTGTAGCAGTCGGGGCCTAATTCTGCGTGTAGTAAGGGGGGCAAGCTTGTCTAGGGAGGAAGACAGTGAGCTGTTGTAGATGAAAGTAGCTTGGTTGGGGCAGGACAGAGGTGAGATTTTTCATAGAGGTGATCAGTAGCAGAGTAGAGAAGAGAAGGGTTGAGGTGGCGAAGGTTTCTACGTGTAACTGTTAGGCGGTTGGAGGGAGAAGAGGTGGAAGACAGGGAGAGAGCAAAACTAATAAGGTGGTGATCAGAGAGTGGGAGTGGATTGTTGGAAGGGTTGCACGGAGTGCACAGATAGGAGAAGGCAAGGTCAAGGGTGTTGCCGTTGGAGTGGGTAGGATCTCCGAAGTTTTCTGGCAACACTGCAACTTCCCAAATTGGAGCGCCAATTGATGAGAATCACATCAGGATCATAAAGCCAGTGGGCAGTGGAAGACAATACTTTACCAATGATAAATATTTTTCATTTGTTTTAATGGCAGTGGCCGATGCTAATTATTGCTTTTTGTTATATAGATATTGGGTCATAGGACAGCAGCTCTGACACAAGCATTTTTGGCCATTCTTCATTTGGACGCATGCTGCATACAAATAGTCTGGACCTTCTTGAAAACTGTCCACTTCTTGGCAAAAATGGCCTTCTTCTACCCAGTGTTTTTGTGGGGCATGAGGTCTTTGCTCTGGGTGAGCATCTGCTACAGCCCTATTTGGGTCTCAATCTAAGTGTACAGAAGAGAGTGTTAAATTAACAGCTAATAAGAACATGTAGAGTTGTTGAATGTTTGGAATTTTGGCTAACAAATGGCGGCTTCTGCATGCTCCCATCTTCTTGAACATGGAAAATGCAATCTGTGCTGTTAAAGATGCATGTGCCCTGCACAACTTTGTTAGGCAGCGTGATGGATTCCAGTTTGAGGACTTATTTATGCATAATATAGAAAGAACTCATTGGACTGGTGTTCGGGCAGCACAAGGTCAGGGATGTCAGCACATGTCAGGGATCAATTTGCATCCTACTTTATGTCTCCAACAGGACAGGTCCCATGGTAGCTTGAAGCAATGAATAATTGTACATTTTGACAAACATGTAAAGTTTTACCCTGTATCTATTGGTTAATAGAACTATCTTCTAAGCTGTACTGCATCATACAAAAATGCTTTTTTGATAAGAAGCCTTTTAAATATATGTATATTTTTGTTTACAGTACATCATCCATACAATATCCACTACTAGGGGTCAGAGAGTGCCCTTGTATATTTGTGACATTACTGACACCTACCTATTTGTGTGTCCCCATGTGGCCTTGTTATCCCTCCTGCTGGCAGCTTCTGTGATATCTAGTACCTGGGAAAGACTGGAATGTTGTGGAGGCTTCTCTTGCATCTCCTGCACTCCTAAAGGTGGAGACAGAGAGTGTGAGGGCAAGGAGTGGCATGAGTGCTGGAATAGCTGGCAGGCAATGTCCACTCTGTAGGTGGGTAGAGCTGGTAGTTGCAGTCCTCATAACGGGCTGCAGGAGCAGCTTGGCACCAGAGCAGAAGACAGAAGCAGGACCAGGAGATTGACAGCAGTCAGTAATGACCAGGGGCAGAATTGGCAGGCAGAGCAACTCCAGAAGCAGGAAAAGGTCAGTAGCAGCCGGGCAAAGCAGTACAGACACAGCAGGCAAAGGCAAGTCCAGTAAACAGGCCAAGGTCAGAGTAATCAGGTGAACCAGGTCATACACAGTTTAGAAAGTACAGCAGATCAGGTTTTAGGAACACAAGAACAAGCTGAAGACCATTCAGCAATAGGGATGAGCCGAACACCTCCCCTGTTCCTTTCGCACCAGAACATGTGAACAGACAAAAAATTTACGCGAACATGCGAACACCTTTAAATTCTGAGGGACAGAAACGTGAAAAAAACAAAAGTGTTAATTTTAACCACTTGCCGACCAGCCGCTGTCATACGGCGGCAGGTCGGCATGATCCTGCAAACTACAGTAGCTGTACGTTGAACTGGAAATTTGGCTGCACACAGCCCAATCTCCTCTTTCTAATAATAATAACAATTTTATCTAATGATATAAATGCATCTCACCTTCTGATCGTATGCCATCCTCTGGTGTAGCTCTCCTCTGGGGTGTGCCCTTTCCTTACAAACAGACACAACACATCCTTACGTTCTCAGCTCCAGCATCACACTCCCAGCAAGACCCCCCCACCCCGCCGAGCAGTGTCCTGGCTCTTTATTAGCATAACAGGAAGTCCCAAAACTCGAGGGTTGGGCTTCCAACAGCCAAACACCTCTTACAAAGCTTGTGACCTCACAGGAAATGAACACAGGATGTGAATGACTATATAAGGATTTAACAACACAACAAAATACATACAGCCAAATGACGGTGACTAGAGTTCCTCGTGGTTGGGAGATTATCTGCAGGTGTACGTCATGGCACCCCAACTATGTTGATCAGGCATACCGGGGTGACAAGGGCAAACAACCGCTAAACCGATAATGTCTTTGCAGCGTGAACACATCCCCACCAGACGATCGTTCTGTGCAATGCATAGGGGCCCTTTGCTGGCGGACATGTCCTCTCTCCGCAAACACCTCTCTCCAAACACCAGGAAGTTTTCCACTACCTAACAGGTCTCAACCAGCGTCAGTCTGCCCCAGTCAGCTCTTTAGAGCGGGCTGCGAGAGAACAGACACTGGGAGACTCTTATGACAATACATTAATCATAACATTTTCCACAACAGTCCCTCCTCTTGTCATATGATCCCATGTGTCTCTCGATGAATCCTGATCTTCTTCTTAGTCCATAACAAGTAAAATACGGCTTGACATGTAGACTCTGTTGGAGATGACGTGGTGAGCTGTAGTAGTCGCTGGTCAGTCTGGGATCCTCTGTGTCTTGTACGTGGGTCGGGGTTCGGGGCATCTCATCAGGGAAGATGTGGTCATCTGGTCAGGCTCTGGTCACGCGTCCAATCAGGCAACAGGAGCACCTTATCACGGCATATAGAAGGAATAGAAACAAAAACAACATGAGTGTATACCCCTACTTCCTTCACTATGATCTGCTGCAAAATAAAAATTAAATCCCAAACGATTCCCAAACCCTTAAAAAGGATTCCAACCTTCACTAGCTATAGCTCTGGCTTTGCCTTGCAGGGATCTAAGCCTTATCCATATGGGCCTGAACTTTGTCACTACTATCCCCGATCCAGATATAAGAATCTTTACTTATGAATTCCCAGAAACCCCCTTGGACTGTGGGAACTTCCTTGTAGCTTCAACAGTTACATGCAAGCGTTTCATAAGCACAAGCCCCCACCGTGTACAAGCAACTCCCTTCCAGCTGTCCCTGCCATTCTTACCTTCTCTCGCGCCATCAGATCCTCACGATCGGCTGCGACATAAGATGCTGGGACGAGTTTCACCAGCACACATGAACCTCTTGCCTTACTGGAAATTACCTTATAACCTATAGATCCGCATTAATACCAAACTACAGTTGAAGCACACTTGTGGGCTACCTAGTTATCCTGATACCAAAGCTGGCAAGAACCAGAGCTATTGTTAAAATTATAATTAATTTTACCCTCTAGAAATGTTTTGTTAAGGTTCCTTTGACAGGTGTCTGTTTGGATTTTACTAGTCTGTCAAAACTCCTCACACCAATATGAGCGACACATATAGCATGTACCGCCGTCATCGCTGGGGCACTAATACACGACCATGTGTCCTGTTCTCTTTCTTAGCTAGTTGGGATGCTTTTCATTGTTACCCTTGCCAAAATTTATTAAGCAAAAAATATAAATTAACGAAGATACTTCTCTACTCTTTGTGGTTGATCCGCTTCTTGCAGTGGCTGGCGTGGTCTCATCCCTCAAGCTTCTTTACAATGACCCAGTCACCTGGTTGGAAAGAATGTAAACTGGTTATTGTGTCAGGGTCCAGGATGGACTCGTGAACCCTGTGGTGGACGTTTTGAAGTTCATGTTACAGTGATTGCACCTACCCCATCAGCTGAGAATGTAGGTGACAGCTAATGAGGAAAGTACAACTCTGTTTTTGGTTGACCTCCAAACAAACCTCATATGACAATAACCCAGACATCGGGACTGTGGTCACTGCATAACCTGTGCGTGGCTTACCATCTGGGGTGTAATACCTGGAACCAGTGACAAAAAGGTTCTTAGCATCTGGGATGGGAGCCTACTTCACCAGACTGCTGCTTGCTGATTCAAATTCCTTCAAAGAAAGAAGTCTTGGCACAAACTTGGTTAGAATTAGAGCGGTTAGTATTGTTGGTTTGAAAATGTGTCATTCTCACCACTATCATCCCCCCTTTTCTTCCCTCCTCATTACAAACTGGAGGAAGACATGCAGGGTTTAGAATGGTGCAGAATAAAACAGTGAAATAGTCTATGATACTTTTACCTTCTTAAACACCTGTACACACACTTCCAGAAACTCTTTGTACCTGAAAAGATACTTATAAACAAAATGTATTACTCTATCCTTCAAAGAATGGTAAACAATACAACATTCATGTACATTGGTAAATTGTCACTGACATTCCTCAAAACCGATAATAACTAAACTCTCTGTAAGTCTTACTTTCACGTTTTTACTTAAAATACAACAGCCGCGACACGCAAGAAGGCTGTCGCGGTAGGTTCAAACATGTTACTACATACAAACATTGAAAAGAGACAAACATTTAGATACAAATATGGGGGAGATACTCCATAGTTCCCAAAAACGAAAATGAAAAAAAATAATAACGACCAGATAGAATTTTGCCGTCACTCTTTTAGCGATAGAAAAAGTATACAATTTGAAAGGCACAAGAGCATTTCGAAATCTTTGCATGGACCAGCCACACAAAGTTCAAAAACAGGCCTGTGTATTTTTAATCACACAAACGTGTACTACGCATCCATAAACTCACTCAACATTACAGATTTCTGAAGCCACAGTCGCGCTACATTAACTGCAGAGGGATACCCAAAATAATATCTTTGGACCACCTATGTCAATCTTTCTGGGATTTAATGGCCTTTTTCCTCAGAACTAGACTCCATGCTCTTGTGCATCCATTTGACTGTGGGAAGCCTCGCATTCCTTCCCTTGCATGGACTGCCATTGCCCATGGCGATTCAAATCGGCTTATCGTCTTACCCCTGCGTCCAGGGAAAACCCTTGCACCCATTTTGGAGACCACCGCCCGGTGTCTTCTTACACGGTGGATTGACGGACTACAACCACTATTAGTCACTCAACTAGAAACATTAAAACGAGGCATCAACTCTATGGCTTGTTGTCTCAACACTTTTGGCACGGAACTACAGAGTACCACTCTTTTAACAACCAACTATTAACTATGCCAAATGATTCGCCAACAACCACAGATCAACCCCCGAATTAGGTCTCTACCCCTCACAGTGTATGCATACACAAGCGCAATGCGCTGTACGACCGTACACTGCGTCGCCAGACAAATATACACAGAGCACTTTCGCCCGCTTCTTTTACAAAACACTGCGGCTTCTCTCTGTACCTCGATAACATGGATGCCTCCTGTTTGCTCTCTACCGAAAACTGTATTACAGTATAAAACTAAAAAGACAGCTGGGAGATATTTAAAACACTTTCAAACGCCAGTATTTTCCCATTGTCCTTCCAAACACAAATCTCATTTGCTTGTGTGATAGGACCCCAAGCCCCCCCCCCCCCCAACTTCCTGTGGCTACATAAAATGCAGAAAAGAGCTTCCTGTTGCATGCCCAGCTCTAAAACCCCTCAAACTGGTTTATTTACATATCAATGTACAGGAAAAGGGAGGGGAGGGTAAGCCTAGTTTCATATATTGCAGGCTATACAATACAACCCTCAGCTAAAGACACAAAAACGCAAAACAAATAAAAATTAAACACACACCGCTAAAAGTAAAAGAAACTCACTGTTAAAGCTAGTATTGTTAACCATTGAAATTCAATGCAAAGTGGAGATTTCACTCAAAAGCAAAATTCAATACAGAAAAAACTTCCTTGAAAAGTATGTAAACAGTACAAAAATAGAATTCACTTAAAAAGGGAAACAAAATGGTGCCTAGAAGCCAGATTGTAGCTTATAGCACATGGCTTTGCACACACAAGGAGTCTAGAAACAAGATGGCAGCTTTTACCACATGGCTTTGCACACACAAAGGAATACAAAATGGAGCAGCTTCCCCTGTAGGAAGGCCCACAGGTCTTCAAAATGGCCGCCGATCCACATGGTGACTCCAACAAAAGCCAGATCACAACAAAATGGCGCATTTTCCTGCCAAAACTAAACATTTCTCCCCACAAAATTACACATTTGAGATACTAAATGAACACTTATACAAACATTTAAAAAAGTGTTAGAGTTATGAAAAAGCACAACTTAGGAACCCATGCTATCCAATGAAACAACCAAGCCACATAACCCACAATTACACGGCTGAAACATACCTTCTCTTCTCAAACTCAGTTCACATCAGCTTTCACAGGAACAAGACATTGAGAAATAGACAGTGAATGCTTACATGTTCTTTTCATCTCAAAACAAAACCTTTTTATTGTCCACAGGGAGCAGCCAACTTTTCACCATTGTAAAATGCTTGGCCGCCCCTCCCCCCAGGCCGCATGCCCACTTGAAAATGCAGCAGCCATCTTCAACAAAGTCTGTGTCTTGAGACAATTAAACACTCTACAAAAGTCATGAAATCTACTTGTCCCATGCATAAGTAATAATTACAATTCATCCATTTCTCACATGCATTACAAACTTGTTACACAGCATCAGTCTCCTTACACAAACATTCGAGATACAAATCACACACATACACACACACGCAGGCACACACCAGACATACGATCAAACTTCCAGCATTATTTCAAATGACAAAAAATTAGCTCTTTTGCAGAGCAGAGGCTCCCCAACACATTGGAAAGAGATGTCCTGGACTGGGATCCGTTCTCCCCCCTTTTCTTGCCGATGTGGAGGGGGGTTCTGTCTGCTCCATAAAGTACCTGGCCCGCCATCCTGAAATGGAAATTTGGCTGCACACAGAACACACAGCCCAATCTCCTGTTTCTAATAATAATAACAATTTCGTCTAATGATATAAATGCATCTCACCTTCTGATTGTATGCCACCGTCTGGTATAGCCCTCCTCTTCCTTACAAACAGACACAACACATCCTTGCGTTCTCAGCTCCAGCATCACACTCCCAGCAAGACCCCCCCCCCCGCTGAGCAGTGTCTTGGCTCTTTATTAGCATAACAGGAAGTCCCAAAACTCGAGGGTTGGGCTTCCAACAGCCAAACACCTCTTACAAAGCTTTTGACCTCACAGGAAATGAACACAGGATGTGAATGACCATATAAGGATTTAACAACACAACAAAATACATACAGCCAAATGACGATGACTAGAGTTCCTCGTGGATGGGAGATTATCTGCAGGTGTACGTCATGGCACCCCGACTATGTTGATCAGGCATACCGGGGTGACAAGGGCAAACAACCGCTAAACCGATAATGTCTTTGCAGAGTGAACACACCCCCACCAGACGATCGTTCTGTGCATTGCATAGGGGCCCTTTGCTGGCGGACATGTCCTCTCTCCGCAAACACCTCTCTTCAAACACCAGGAACTTTTCCACTACCTAACAGGTCTTAACCAGCGTCAGTCTGCACCAGTCAGCTCTTTGGATTTGGAGAAAGATTTATAAAATGGGTGGGTATATTATATAAACAGCCATGGTCAAATTTGCTGGTGAATGGTATGCTATCACCTCCTGTAAAGCTGTATAGAGGGACTAGACAAGGATGTCCTCTATCTCCACAACTGTTTGCAATACCAATAGAAGCTTTAGTGTTAAGATTCAGGCAGTCAAAGAAATACAAGGGAATTACTCTAGGGGAAAAAACTGAGTGTATTGGATTGTATGCAGACGACATAATATTATATATGTCGGATGCTGAGAGTACGTTAAATGAAGCCATGAAGATAATAGAGACATTTGGAGAGTTCTCTGGCCTGAGGATAAATTGGCAGAAATCTGCATTGATGCCATTAAGACAGGAAATATAGATGGGAGACGCCCCCCGTCTCCCATCTGTATTTCCTGTCTTAATAGCATCAATGCAGATTTCTGCCAATTTAGACCCCCATTAAAAATAGTACAGTCCTTTAAGTGTTTGTGAATTTATATTACCTCACAAGCGAAGGAGGCATTGAAAGCTAATGTATATCCTCTAACAGAGCACATTAAATATAAATTGTGGATATGGTCTAAAATGCCGTTATCAGTAGTAGAAAGAATAAATTTGATTAAAAGTATAATAATCCCTAAATGCTTATATGTGTTCTCACATTCGCCAGTAATAATACCTAAAGTAATATTTAAAAAACTGAACTCCCAATTTATAAAATTTATATGGGCTAATGGAAGATGTAAATTAAAACTAACAACATTGCAAGGACCTAAAGCCATGGCAGGTGCGGCTCTGCCGGATATATACCTATATTATTTAGTGGCCCAATTGAAGCACCTGCAGAAGTGGATAGCTCAGGAGCATGGAGTGGAGAGGTACTTACTTAAGATCTTAGAGGTAGATGAACTTTAAAGCCTCGTACACGCGATCAGATTTTTGGCCAACAAAACCGTGAAATTTTGTCCGAAGGGCGTTAGCCTAAACTTGTCTTGCATACACACGGTCACAAAATTGTTGGCCAACAATTACGAACGTAGTGACGTACTAGATGTACTACGTGGTTTTTCAGCTCTTTAGCGCCACCCTTTGGGCTCCTTCTGCTAATTTCGTGTTAATAGAAGTTTGGTGAGTGTTGATTCACACTTTTCTTTTCACGTTTTTCATTTAGCGCTTTTCAGTTTGCGCTTTTCGTGCTTTTCAGTTCATTTCGTCAACCAGACATGTTGCAGAATCGGAGGAGATAACGTGTTATTTATTATTGGCCCTGGAGTTATTGCTTTGACATTATTTTTTTGGTTGAATAATGATTTGATTTGGTATATTTTCTATATTTTTGGATGCACAGAATGCACTTTTTGGTTAAGTTCTATTGGCAGATAGCATGTCTAACAGGGGTGTTGCTAGGTGGCAAAAAGACCAGGGGCTTCAGCCCGAAGTCCAAAGCCGGACCCGGGGGGGAGGGGGGGGGCGTGTGTACACGTGATGCAGGCCTTTTTTTTTTTGGCTGGGCCGTGATCTACCTGACCTACATACACTGACGGTAGTGAACACTGACCTACCTACACTGACATTTACATTCACTGACCTACCTGCACTGACCGTAGTGACCTACCTACACTGACCGTAGTGACATACCTACACTGACCGCAGTGACCTACCTACACTGACCTACCTACACTGACATTTACCTACACTGACCCACCTACACTGACATTTACCTACGCTGACCTACCTACACTGACATTTATCTACACTGACCTACCTACACTGACATTTACATTCACTGACCTACCTACACTGACTGTAGTGACCTACCTACACTGACCTACCTACACTGACATTTACATACACTGACATTTACCTACACTGACCTACCTACACTGACATTTACATACACTGACATTTACCTACACTGACCTACCTACACTGACATTTACATACACTGACATTTACCTACACTGACCGTAGTGACCTACCTACACTGACATTTACCTACACTGACCTACATACACTGACCTGCCTGACCCACATACACTGTCTGACCTACCTCAGCTCAGCCGTGGTGTGCGGTGTCACAGCAGCCAGGCAGTCAGACAGTCAGAGGAGGAGGAGCCGAGGAGGAGAGGAGAGCGGGCCGCCCGAGCGCTGAGCGGGGATCTTACAGTGGCGCGGCGGCCGCATTGTAATTCCCGCCTTCTGGAGCCTGCAGCGCCTATGATGGACGTCACACGTCCCGCGGTCCCAGCATTGGACCAGGGAGACGTCCATCATAGGCGTTGCAGGCTCCAGAAGGCAGGACCTGCTACGGCACTCGGCCAAACTCGGCCAAATTCGGCGGCGCTCGGGATCAGATCGGTCCTGGCGCTCGCCGCTCGGGGCTTGTAATGAAGAGCTGCATGCCTGAGGCTCGGGGCTTTTCGGGGGCACATTCGGGGCTTCAGCCATGTCTAGCCACCCCCTCCCGACGCCCCTGATGTCTAATTTTATTTGTTTTCTTTTTTTAATGCACAATAAAAACAATTGTGTAGAATAATACTTGGCTATGTGTTTTACTTCAAATGACAGTTTTGGAGTAGGCAGTTACATTTTAAAAAATACAATGTAAAATTGGCAAGGGACACCAACATATTGTATCTTTGAACTTAAAAACTACGGAATAATGGTGCTGTGGTAACTTGCCCAAATAAAAAAAAACAAAAAACCATAATAATATTATTCTTGATATCACTAGAAAAAAAAACCTTTGAAAATTGGTTTGCAATAACTCCATCAGTATCACCAGCAAAGCAGCTTCATTATTATCCCATTAAAGAAGAATAGAATGTGCGCTGCATTTGGAGATTTCATAATTTGCCACATCACGAATGTTAGTTGTCCATTACGAACGCTAGTTTACAAGACCGGCCACTTCTGGCTCGCCCTTGCTTCCGAGCATGCGTGTTTGTACTTTGGACTTGTGTACACACGCTCGGAAAATCCAACAACACACATTTGTCCATGTAAAAATTGAAAACCTGCTAGCCAACATTTGTTAGCGGAAGGTCTGACAACAATTGTCCGATGGAGCATACACATGGTTGGATTTCCCGCCAACAGCCTGTCATTTCCCGTTGGAAAGTCCGATCGTGTGTACGCGGCTTACGTAGGACTAGAGGCACAGGCAGCGAGATTACCAAGGATAAAAGTCCCCATATTAACTCTGGCACAATCAGTATGTAGAGAAACAAAAAAGTGGTGAGATATTCCTTTGGAGATTCCAATCTGGAACAACTCAAACTTGGAGCAGTTAAAGATATTCATGGACAGCGAGTTCTGGAAACGGAAGGGAATAGTCACATTGACACAATTTTATAACTATAGAACATTACACTTATTTGAATATATGTGTAAACAGCATGATATCTCATATAAAAAAATGTATAAATACTTACAGCTTAGTCATGTGCTACAGTCACAACTAGGTAACCAGAACCCTAAGATATCTAGATTTACCCTTATAGGAGTACTTAGATCACAGGGCCTAAGGGACTAATATCTATATTATATGCACATCTAATTCAGGCTAAAATAGGCAGTAGCCCATTTGGAATGGGGCGTAGGGCTACATCGAACTCCCTGCGATGTCACCAAGAGGGAGCAGATTTCCTACATTTAATGTGGAACTGCGACCAGACTTTAAGATATTGGAACCAGGTAATAGGAAAGCTGTTGAATGTGGTAGGCAAAACGATCCCATGTAATGTGAAGGTATGCCTGTTGGGACTATTGGAACACGAGATATGGCCTAGATATATTAAAATCTTACTGCAGGAAACATTATTTTTGTCACAGAAGCAATTAGCGGTAAGGTGGATGCAGGTGGAACTACCTTCAGTAAACCAATGGATGAAAACAGTTAATCAAGTGATACCCTATGAGAAAATAATGTATGAGCATAGAGGAGGGATACAAAAATATCATAAGATATGGGACGTATGGAATAATGCACATGCATCTGTGGATAGGAATGAAAGATAAGTGGATTGGCAGCAGCCAAAGGAATAAGTAAGATTAGGATATGATAGTAGTGAGAGTTGACAACGTGACAGAAGTTTGTTTGAAATTTTTGGAATACATATAGAAGTTGTAAAATATATATCTTTTTGAAATAAAGCACTAAGGATAACACGCTTAGCTCGTTTATGCTCTGGTCGTATCACACAACATGGGCTTCGACCACTCACCACACGATATTGTCAACGTCTCAGCATCTACGCACGTTTCGTCTGATTGACATCTTCATGGATTGGCATGCCTTGGCTGCCCACATGTCAGTCCTGACAATAGAGGACCTCTCACCTGGCTGCAGATCAGTGCAGAGCACTACCTCTGCCTCATCAGGTGTGGCCTTTCTAAACGGAGAGAGAGAAGCAGAGGAACTTTTCTTCTCTGGGGATGTCCTAGAAAACAAGGAGTTGTGGGAAAAGGAGTTAAAGAGGCCGTGCCTGCATCTGGACATGGTGAGTAAATGGGGACTCCACTACAGAATCATACAAGTAGTGAGCACCACTGCTAGCCTGGCCTTTAAGATGGCTTCTCCCAAGGGAATTGGTTTATGACAGCTTGTGCTCCAGGAAGTGGATTGAATGATGCTGGCCAAGATTTAAGCTTAAAAACTAAAGACATTTGATGGTGGAAACGTATTTCTGTGGTGGACAGCCCTGGATTGCAACAACATATATATATATTTTTTTTTATAAAGTCCAAGGCAGCATTTTAAAAAAAATCTTGCAGTACAGCTTTAATATCTGAAAATCTTGGTGGCAAGCCGGAGGATCAGATGCCTGGGGTTGGGCTTTAAAATAGTGATTACTACTGTACTTGCCATACTGTTATTTTCCTTTATTTTGCCATGTGTTATAACCTTAAACACAATTAAAGTAAAAGAGTACCTATACAAATTCTGTTAAGCTGTGTTCTGTTAGACTGTGTTGGTAACACACTCATTTAGGTGTCAATGGGCCCATAACAAAGATCCTTTATTCAAGTACTTTATTCCTATAGTCTCACATTTTTCACTGTATTTTTTGTTTCAGGAAATCATTAGTTCTAATGTGATCTCTGGCTCATTATGTCTGTATAGGACCTAAACCTTCTCTTGTCAGTTCAGTATGAATGATACACTTTTCATTTTATTTTAATCACCTTTAAGGAGGCAACAGAATATAATATATTATGAGCATATTCATAAGCACTCATTGGCTTAGACCACTGGTGTAGAAACATAAAATACTGTATAAGTCAAACCTGAGATGCTAAAAAGGAATGAGACTTTAACATTTCTTCTAAGGCAGAATTTAAAGTGACAATAAACTGGGTTGAAAAAAAATCTATGTATATGTTTTTAACTTAAAAAAATGCCTTTTATTGTGTTCAGCCTCCTCCAAATTTTCAGTTTCCTTTTTTTTTCTTTCTGCTGCTGCGATCTGACTTCCTGTTAGATGATTTCATTTGTTCTCCATGGTCCCACTGTATGCAACAACATAGCCCTCTCTTGCTCGCTCCAGAGATGTACGAGGGACTATGGAGTATGTTATATGAGAATTGTAGTGTGCATGCTACGGGCAGCTTTATTGTAATACATGATGTCACTTGGAAAATACGAGTTTAGTACAAAGGATGTGGTTTTAGCCTGATCGGTGTAGGGTTAAATAGATTATGGTGGTGCTTAAAATGTATGTTTGAGTAACATATATGTAGCACCCTGATGTTTAGGTAGGGTTGCTATTAAATTTATTTGCCAAGTGATAGTTGCCCTGGCCAATTGTTAGGAGGGCAATTGATTTCGCCCTAATTCTGGAATTGCTGCACTTCTCTCTTCAGTCACTAGCCGGGTGTCTGGTGACATTAGATAAGACAAGGGCATTGCAAACACAGATTAGGAATGAATGGGGTGTCTCAGCCAATGGGCAGGGATTTTCTTGGGTCCCTTGGCCTGCTGGGAGAACCTATTTATTTGGGTGGAATCAGGTGATCGGCGTTCTGTGCCACCTGGACGGTATTGATCCGGGCTGCTAGGCCAGAAACCTAAGGCCTATCTCGAGGACATCTGGCTGCTAGGCTATCTTAGAGCCTATCCAGAAGCAGTGCAGGGTTGGGACTGCGGGCTTGTAGTCCAAGCAAAAGTAATGGTTCCGCCGGCCGGGGAACCCCTCGTGGTTGGAGGTAGAGGGGAAGCTGTCGCCACAAAGGGACCATCCACCTTGCTACCAGAGACCACAGTGAGTGAGCTGAGGCCAGTACCAGAGCAGACTTCTCTCCAGCCGGGGACGTTGAAGAAGTGGGAAAGCATCAGCAAGTGCCAAGTCAAGGACCCAGCGGGACAGCAGAGGTGACGCTTGTGGAGTGCCAAGCCAGGGACCTAACGTGTCAGCAGCGGTGAAGCTTGAGGAGTATCTGTGAGTACCAAGCCAGGGACCCAGCAGTGAAGTGGGGGGTGACACTTGAGGAAGATACCGAGTGCTACAGTGAAAGAGCTCAGGGGATCCAGTAGCTACTGGATCTGAAGTCTAGTGAGAGAGACTGGAAGCTCATGGGGAGGAAAGACCCACAGTGAGTGAGTGTGTTGCAGATAGTTGAATACCCTCAAGGTGTCCGGCTGGAGGCCTTCACCTGTATAGCTGTCTACCTATAGACGTCTCCAAGTCTGCCAATTAACATTGCATCTACCTAAGGGTGCCCTGGCCCTAATCCTCTCTCCCACAGTTAAATCTCTTTGCATTCAAAAAGTGTCTGGCACCCACCTGTTCCCCATGTTTAGTCTCTTTTAAAACCCTGCAAGTACAGAAAAATTCCTGGTGATCGGCCAGAAAATTCAGAAAACTGATACTTTCTTGTTTGAGCTGACAACTTCTCTAACTCTCTTTCTCTAACCCTGAATTTTTTGTAACTGTACTGTCTCCCTTTGTTTTGTAAAGTTCAGCGCAAACTGTTGGCGTGATATTAATCCAGTATGATAACAATAATAATATAAAACTCTAGCTCTGATATCCCTCAGCCCTGTCTGAGTTTGCCTCTCCTGGACTACAGAATTCCCCACCCTTATGTTAAAAAGAGTGAAGAGTGTTCTGTAGTCTAGCCTGGGAGAACAAGCCAGTGTTGACAACACTGCCTGGGATTTCAGAACAGCAAATACAAGCCCAGCTCTTTTACCTAAACTCTCAAAGTGATCCTTCTACTGCATTACTCCTGCAGTAGAAGACTGAACAGTTACAGTGATTCTCCCATGAACTCAGTGAACTCTACCACACTTGTTGGTATTAAACGCTTCCAGAAGTGTTGGATGCCAGTGTCCTCTGCTGTGCTCAATTATTCTTCCTGCTGGCCCCTGTGTCCTGTATTCAGGGCTTTCTTAATGCATGGGCACCCCTGGGCACTGTCAAGGGGCCCCAGGTGCACAGGGGCTCCACCATAATCTTGCCTTACACTGTACCTGCCAACTGTTCTGAATTTGCCAGGACAGCATCCTGGAACCTGTACTGTCCACCTCCTGATCCCAGTATTGTGCCCTCCTGACCCCCCCCACCTGTACCGTACCCTTGATGTTGATTAGTCTTTGATTTATGTCATGTTTTCTTATTGTTTAAAATCGATTTTATTGAATGCACTAATACATATATATGTTTAATTCTATCAACTATTTATACTTTAATTCTTGAGAGTAGGTGTGTAAATTTGGGAGGCTGGTAGGGGCCCAGGCATGTACTGGCCGATGGCTCAGTGGGCTGGTAATGGCTGTGCGGCTCATGCAGCCATTAATTTGAGCACCGCTGTACTGCCCAGGGGCGGCCCAGGCGGAAATTTGAGAGGGGCGATTCAGGGGGGGATTGGGCAGGGATGGTGGGAGCCTGCTGGGAGCTTCAGTGTTCAGGGCGGCTTCTTTGCTGCTACCGTAGCTGCAGGCTTCTTATTGTTGCCGGCCCTCCCACCACCTGTAGCACAGCGCCGAAAGGCTTTTGGAGAACTTCCTTTGGCTTTGCCGCTGTGATAGGTGACTGATAGGTCACGCTGGTGGGCAGGGACAGAAGTCCTCCGATGGCCGCTGCCGTTCCATCCCCTGGATCATCCCTGGTGTCAGTGTGTGGGCAGCAGGTGACAGCCAGCTCAGTGCAGCTGCCCTAGAAGAGGGAATCCGCACACTGCTCCATCCAGCATGCCTAGGCGAGCTTGTGACACACACTGCTTCTCCCGCCTCTTTCTCCCTGCCCGTGTGCTGCATCTATGAATAGGAGGAGGGGGCGAGAAGATTAAACAAGCAGCTAACAGCCACATTAAAGCCGCTGACTGTGAGCCCCCTCTGGACCATCCAAGTGAGTGGGGTTGCCCCCGAACACATATGAATTACACAGGTTCTGAGACTAATTTAATGCAGATAAGGCACCAAGTGAGTTTAATTACCACATTAATCAGCTACAGAACCTGTGTAATTATTATGTGTTCAGGTTTAAAGAGATGAGGTGGCAACCCTACAAGTGAGTGAGCCGACTAGACCCTGCCCCCCTCTCTGTCCCCCCCCCTCTGGATCCTGGTCCCCCTATCTCTCCCCCCCCTCTCCCTGCCCCCTCCCCCTCTCTCTCTCCCTGGCCTCTCTCTGGCAGCAGGTGACAAGTGACACGCTTCATCTGGGTGGGAGGTGATGGTGGCAAGTGGCACGCTTCATCTGGTGGCAAGCAATGGTGGCATGTGACAAGCTGCATCTGGTTCCAGGAGACAGTGGCAAGTGACACGCTTCATCTGGTGGCAAGCAACGGTGGCAAGTGACACGCTGCATCTGGTGGCAAGTGACAAGCTGCATCTGGTGGCAGGAGACAGTGGCAAGTTACATGCTGCATCTGGTGGCAGGCGATGGTGGCAAGTGACACGCTTCATCTGGTGGCAAGCAACGGTGGGAAGTGACATGCTGCATCTGGTGGCAAGTGACAAGCTGCATCTGGTGGCAGGAGACAGTGGCAAGTTACATGCTGCATCTGGTGGCAGGCGATGGTGGCAAGTGACACGCTGCATCTGGTGGCAGGCGACAGTGGCAAATGACACGCTGCATCTGGTGGCAGGCAATGGTCACACGCTGCATCTAGTCGCAAGTGACAAGCTGCATCTGGTGGCAGGAGACAGTGGCAAGTGACAAGCTGCATCTGGTGGCAGGCGATGGTGGCAAGTAACACGCTGCATCTGGTGGCAGGCGATGGTGGCAAGTGACACGCTGGATCTCGTGGAAAATGACAAGCTCAGAGTTCCCTCTGCATCATGGTGAGATGTACTATTTCATTATATATTACAATGTAGTAATATAAATAATGTAATTTGATCATCCTGACACCATATTAAGCATGGTGTCGGGATGATTTCAGTGCTAGCATCAGCCATTCACCCAACAAATCAGCCTCACCGCTGAATTTGCCATCAACCTTGAGACTACATTCAGCCCCCCTGGTCCTTGGCAACATTGTCCCTGAATGGCAGTTTGGAAATGTGGTTACCCTACCGGGGGGCAGGGTGGCAATTTTCCCCTCGGCCCGCTCTGATGCCCCATACAAAGGCCGCGCCGCTTCCCTCAGATCCATCCCAAACGTAATCCATGTCCATATCCGTATCTATATCGCACAATTGCATATAGTTTATATACTGTTTTTGTGCGTGTTTGCAAAATGAAAGTGGGCCAGTATGAATGAAGTCCGGGGCCAAATTTTTGTCCCAGTCCAGCCCTGTAGGGGCCCCAGTGCATTACTTTGCCCAGGGGGCCATGATGCTGTCAAGATGGCCCTGCCTGTAGTGAGTTAGTGGCCAGCAAAAGGAACCTCAGCATGCCCTGGTGGATACACTTTATAAACGTTTGTAAATATCCTTATTGAATATAAGAAGGAGTTCAGCCCCCCCAGCAAAAAATTTTAAGTCAGCAGCTACACATACTGTAGCTACTGACTTATAATATTAGGACACTTACCTGACCTGGAATCCAGCGATGTTGGCACCCCAGCCGATGTTTCCATCGGCTCTTAGGTGTTGCCGCCACCATTGCCTGTAAGAGAAACCGCTTCACAGCCGGTTCCCTACTGCGCATGCGCGAAGCTCACTGCGCTTTCTGAATTGTCTGGCGGCGGGGGGAAGGAGGAGGGGGCCAAACTTCCAAGGGATCTCCCGGTGGCAAGATCTCTTGGAAGTGGGGACAGGTACCTGTCAAAAGCCCTCCGGTGCTTCTACCGACTTACCGCTACAATTGAAGCCAGGATCTTTTTTCTTTTTTTTTTCAGGCTTCCCAGCCTAGAGGTGAGATGTGGGGTCTTGTTGACCCCATATCTCACTGTAAAGAGGACCTGTCATGCCATATTCCTATTACAAGGGATGTTTACATTCCTTGTAATAGGAATAAAAGTGATCAAAACATTTTTTTTTTGGAAGAAAGCATCAAACTAAAATAAATAAAGTAAAATGAAAAATTAAAAAATTAAAAATTTTTAAAGCACCCCTGTCCCTGTGTGCTCGCATGCAGAAGCGAACACATACTTAAGTCCCGCCCACATATGAAAACGGTGTTCAAACCACACATGTGAGGTATCGCTGCGATCGGTAGAGCGAGAGCAATAATGTTGGCCCTAGACCTCCTCTGTAACTCAAAACATGTAACCAGTAAAATTTTTTAAAGGGTCGCCTATGGGAATTTTTAAGTAGCGAAGTTTGGTGCTATTCCACAAGCATGTGCAATTTTGAAAGGTGACATGTTGGGTATCTATTTGCTTGGCGTAACTTCATCTTTCACATTATGGAAAAACATTGGGCTAACTTTACTGTTTTGTTTTTTTTTTAAAGCACAAAACTGTTTTTTTTCCAAAAAAAAACGCGTTCGAAAAAGTGCTGCGCAAATACCGTGCAAGATAAAAAGTTGCAATGACCGCCATTGTATTCTCTAGGGTCTTTGCTAAAAAAACATATATAATGTTTTGGGGTTCTATGTAATTTTCTAGCAAATAAATGATGATTTTTACATGTAGGAGAGAAATGTCAGAATTGGCCTGGGTGCTGCAGAACGCCTGAAGGTGCTCCCTGCATGTTGGGTCTCTGTATGTGGCCACGCTATGTAAAAGTCTCACACATGTGGTATCGCCATACTCGGGAGTAATAGCAGAATGTGTTTTGGGGTGTAATTTGTGGTATGCATATGCTGTGTGTGAGAAATAACCTGCTAATATGACAATTTTGTAAAAAAGAAAAAAAAGAAAAAAAAAAAACTTGATTTTGCAAAGAATTGTGGGAAAAAATGACAACTTCAAAAAACTCACCATGCATCTTTATTAATACATTGGAATGTCTTCTTTCCAAAAAGGGGTCATTTGGGGGGTATTTGTACTTTTCTGGCACGTTAGGGTCTCAAGAAATTAGATAGGCCGTCAGTACTTTAGGTGTGATCAATTTTCAGATATTGGCACCATAGCTTTTGAACTCTATAACTTTCACAAAGACCAAAAAATATCCACCGATTTGGGTTATTTTTACCAAAGATATGTAGCGGTATAAATTTTGGCCAAAATATATGAAAAAAAAATTACTAATTTGCAAAATGTTATAACAGAAGAAAAATGCATTTTTTTACAGATTTTTCAGTCTTTTTTCTTTTATAGCGCAAAAAATAAAGAACCCAGTGGTGATTAAATACCACCAAAAGAAAGCTCTATTTGTGTGAAAAAAGGACAAAAATTTCATATAGATACAGTGTTGCATGACTGAGTAATTGTAATTCAAAATGTGAGAGCACCAAAAGCTGAAAATTGGTCTGGTTATTAAGGGGGTTTAAGTGCCCAGTGGTCAAGTGGTTAAAAGCATTTTTGTCAAAAAAATTTTAAGAATAAATTCCATACATGTCACATGGTGCAGCAAAATTATAGTAAAAAAAAAATCTGTACCCTCTAGTAATAAAGCTCCAGGCAAGTGATTATCAGTAACTGGTAGGGAGGGTTCTCTGACCACATGCCCTTAGCTCTGGGATGGGTCCGTCCATGGCGAGGGAGATGTCTTATTAAAAAGTGCATCAGGCCATCAATGTGTGTTTTCACTCACATTTTACCTGTCCTGCAGACCAAGTGTGCTTGTAATTCCCCCCCCCCATTTGTTCCAGTTACTGATCTACAGATTATCTGCCAGAGTGCCTGCCTTTTCAGTTTTTATTTTTAATGTGAGCCTTCCATGGCAGTGGCACAGGAAATGTCTTATTAAAAAGTGTGCCATCACTGTACAGTGTATTTCTGTTCACTCTCATCATCATTTGGCTGCTGTTCATGTGCGGCTGTGCCTGTAATTTTTTTGTCACCCATTTGTTCCAGTTACTGTCTGGTCCTGATCTGATAATCAAATGCCTGCCAGTTTTTATTTTTAATGACATATGATCTTTATGAATTAAAACCGTCCCTCATGCTGCGTAGCAGCGCGCTCTCTTACTTTTCTCCTGCAGCTCTGCTCGGGCCGAAGAATGGAGCTGCTGACATCACTTCCGGCTTTCGTCTGTTTCACAAAACCCAGAAGTGACCTTGAGATTTGAAAAACAATGCTCCCGCCCATAGAATCACAGTGATTTTACAGGCGGAAGCTACTCGGCGCTTTGTATTGCACCACAAGGCAGGTTAAAGGCCCGCAAATGAAGCGCCACGTCTGCAATCTTGTGATTGCATTGATGTGGCGCTTCCCACAGTGCACTGCGTCCGGCGCCAAATGCACTTTGTTAAAGGACTTTTTTTTGTTGTTCTTAAAGGGGCTGTTTTAAATATTTATTTATTTATTTATTTTTTGACTACAGCGGGGGGGGGGGGGCAGCACCCGAGCGCCCCCTATGGACGGCCCGCCACTCTACCCAGGGGTTCCAAATCTTTTCAAATCTGGCTTGCCTTCCACGTAGAATGCGTAGAAGCAGTCTGCAAGGAATTTTAATTTTGGTCACTGATATATTAACTATGGATGATTTCCTTGCTTTAACAATAGATATTTTTGCTGCTAGGAAAATATAAAAAATCAGAGTCTGAGTGCGTCTAAGGATGTCTGCAATCGTTTCATTCAGAAGATCCGTATGGGTATTTGTGGGTGCATTAGCATTTGTATTTAAAATTGGGATTGAAGGGATTTGTGTATAGCAGGAATTAGTTTGTCAAATCCAAATGAAAACATGAACAAAAAACGCCTGGTGCATAAAGCACGGTAAAACCCCTCATGGGTTTTTTGACAGGCAGACAAAAATGTTGGTAAAAAATATATATTTTATTATAACAACATGATAAAATAGTACAAATAAACGATGACCATCATATAGTATTAATACAATTGTGAATATAAGATTGTGATACATAATACCCAAAATAACGCATTCTGTATGTCTGGCACATACTGCCCATGGATACTGGTGGGCTAGCTGTTGTACATACTGGCGTAGACACCTTATATGTTTCAGACTAGATATAGGTGTCCGTTTATGAAGCAGTGAAAAAATTTCACTGCTTCATTCTCTGGCATTCTCAGAGGAGATTGTTCTCCTCTGTGAGCCAGTTTATGAAGCTTTGTAGATCGCTTCTCCTTTGGAGGAGTGAATCGATCTACAAATGCTTCAAACAGTGGAGAACGGCTCCTGATACTGGAATCTTGTGAGACTTTACGAGATTACAGCACCAGAAATTCACAGAAACACAGAGATGTTTATTAAGCAGTGATAAATTATCTCTACTCAGTACACAGACAGACGGCGTGGTTAATGCTAATATATATATATATATATATATATATATATATATATATATATATATATATATATACACACACACACATTATATATATATATATATATATATATATATATATATATATATATATATATATATATACAGTATCTCACAAAAGTGAGTACACCTATCACATTTTTGTAAATATTTTATTATATCTTTTCATGTGACAACACTGAAGAAATGACACTTTGCTACAACGTAAAGTAGTGAGTGTACAGCTTGTATAACAGTGTACATTTGCAGTTCCCTCAAAATAACTCAACACAATATCTAAACCGCTGGCAACAAAAGTGAGTACACCCCTAATTGAAGATGTCCAAATTGGGCCCAATTAGCCATTTTTCCTCCCCATGTCATGTGACTCATTAGTGTTACAAGGTCTCAGGTGTGAATGGGGAGCAGGTGTGTTAAATTTGGTGCCATCGCTCTCAATCTCTCATACTGGTTACTGGAAGTTCAACATGGCACCTCATGGCAAAGAACTCTCTGAGGATCTGAAAAAAAGAATTGTTGCTCTACATAAAGATGGCCTATACTATAAGAAGATTGCCAAGACCCTGAAACTGAGCTTCAGCACGGTGGCCAATACTGCCATACAGCAGTTTAACAGGACAGGTTCCACTCAGAGCAGGCCTCATCATGGTCGACCAAAGAAGATGAGTGCACGTGCTCAGAGTCATATCCATAGGTTGTTTTTGGGAAATAGACGTATGAGTACTGCCAGCACTGCTGCAGAGGTTGAAGGGGTGGGGGGTCAGCCTGTCAGTGCTCAGACCATACGCCGCACACTGCATCAAATTGGTCTGCATGGCTGTTGTCCCAGAAGGAAGCCCCTTCTAAAGACGATGCACAAGGAAGCCCGCAAACAGTTTGCTGAAGACAAGCAGACTAATGACATGGATTACTGGAATCTTAATGAGACCAAGATAAACTTATTTGGTTCAGATGGTGTCAAGCGTGTGTGGCGGCAACCAGGAGAGGAGTACAAAGACAAGTGTGTCTTGCCTAAAGTCAAGCATGGTGGTGGGAGTGTCATGGTCTGGGGCTGCATGAGTGCTGCTGGCATTGGGGAGCTACAGTTCATTGAGGGAACCATGAATGCCAACATGTACTGTGACATACTGAAGCAGAGCATGATCCCCTCCCTTCAGAGACTGGGCTGTAGGGCAGTATTTATACATTATAATGACCTCAAACACACCTCCAAGTTGACCAATGCCTTGCTAAAGAAGCTGAGGGTAAAGGTGATGGACTGGCGAAGCATATCTCCAGACCTAAACCCTATTGAGCATATGTGGGGCATCCTCAAATGGAAGGTGGAGGAGCGCAAGGTCTTTAACATCCACCAGCTCCGTGATGTCATCATGGAGAAGTGGAAGAGGATTCCAGTGGCAACCTGTGAACCTCTGGTAAACTCCATGCCCAAAAGGGTTAAGGCAGTGCTAGAAAATAATGGTGGCCACACAAAATATTGACACTTTGGGCCCAATTCAGGCATTTTCACATAGGGGTGTACTCATTTTGTTGCCAGCAGTTTAGACATTAATGGCTATATGTTGAGTTATTTTGAGGGGACGAGTTGGAATTCTGGCGCAGGATCTATCGGCATATAATGAGCATTAATAAAAAAAGATTCAGAATTACCACTTGGTAGACATAGCTCTCTGTTTCACAGGGAAACTATTCCAAAAATTAAATTTTTGGCATTAGATCATATCTATGTGAATACCAGAGAGGTGGGGATTTTAATAAATTGCTGTTACAGAGTGAACTAAGATGGATTTACCATCTTAAAGCCAGCCTGCCACCAGGCGCCGGAGGTCTGGGAATATTGGGCCCTCTCTGAAATGCCCAACACGCGTGGGTCCATGTCACGCCCCCCCATTTGGGGCATGAATGGACTTACTTTCTGGCATTTCCCTTCCTGCTTGTGTTCCACCCTGGAGCGCGGTAGGTGGCGTGATGACGTGGGAGGCAGCTCCACCCCGCCCCTCCTCTTCTTTTGAGGGGACGTGGCCGCACCATGCGCCCTTAAACCGAGGGATCCATGATGGACGCTGAATGCCCAGATTTAGGCACCAGCACTACCTTTTTGCCTTATCAGCCGTCTCCTATTATTCAATTGGGAATTGAATCATCAAAACCTACAGCTGGGTATATCTGCTTCTTCCTGTGTGGTCGTTCCTGCAGCACACAACTGGGAGTAGGTTGCACTGGGGCTGACTGTGGAGACTAAGGTATGCTGAACTATGAGGCAGATTTTTTTTATTTCAATCATGAGATATGTAACTGGATATTAGCCAGATTTATTCTATAAGTACCTTGCTTATGACTATATTACAATCTAAATGTCTCTGAGTCCCTGCATACCTGTACATCATATTAAGAACTCTTTATATCTGCTTATCTATACAGATGAGCATCATAATAAACTCTCCAACGACCAATTACTAACCGGCTGTTTGGCAATACATGGTGGGAGCCTTTGCCCCGTTACCTGGGGTCCCTGTATGTGCAGTTTTGGGTCCATTTCCTTGCGGTCCTCGTGGTTCTATCTGGTGCATGTCTGCACTGCCCTCTCTGGGAAACAACTGATCACTTACTCATCAGTTATATGCAAAATCTGTTTTTTATAAGTTTGTAAGTTTGACATATGATCTGTTTATGCCATATATAGATACAAGAATTCACTTTTCTTTGCGCTATATGCATTTTTATGTACTATATTACTAATATGATATAATTATATTGTAGAAATACTACTACCCATTTGACATAAAACCTCTGAAGAAGGACTATAATTAGTCTGAAACATGTAAGGTGTTTACGCCAATATGTACGACAGCTAGCCCACCAGTATCCATGGGCAGTATGTGCCAAACATACAGAATGCATTATTTTGGGTATTATGTATCATGATCTTATATTCACAATTGCATTAATACTATATGATGCTCATTGTTTATTTGTACTATTTCATCATGTTGTTATAATAAAATATATATTTTTTTACCAACATTTTGGTCCGCCTGTCAAAAAATCCATGAGGCGTTTTACCGTGCTTTATGCACCAGGTGTTTTTGTTCTATCATTTGTATTGGAATAGATCTAACTATGGACCTTAGTCCAATATCTTTTCATTTTAGGACAAACCGACCGAATACGAAACATTGTACCCTCATGTCCATATTCTCTAAAGCAGAGCAAACATGCATCAGAATAAATCTTAGCAATCCTAACTGGTACCAAATGCCAGCAGGATACGCTTTTATAATTAACATTAAAATTGTGTTAAGAATCCTTATGTGTATTCCGGTGGTCCATAGTGACCAAACCCCCCCCCCCCAAAAAAAAGTAAGAGAGGAAAAGTGCCTCTAAGTGCAGTAAAGACTTCAAGTTTATTGTAACCCAACAAAGGGCTATCCACATGTCAAAATACAATACAGGTTCATCCACTCTAGGTGGTGCAGTAACTTAGTTGAGGTTGTGGAAAGGAACTGGTATAACACTAAAAATGCTTCCCTGTTATCTCTTATATCGCATCTAAATCTTCTAATTGTGATATCTTTTTTTTTTTCAAATAACGTTTTTTATTGAACATATATGCAGGTAAATAAACAGAACACTGACATTGTATCGTACAGACTTCAACAGACCAGCAATAAAGCCAATATACATCAAACGTCAGTAGATAATAAACCAAATGAAAGGGACTCATAGCTGGTTCCATATAAGAGCTCGTCGTAATTAACAGGAAGGTTCCAGCATAGACCTAAGGAAAATCCAAAGAGGAGAGAGAAAAGAAAACACAGTAGAAAAAGGAAAGAAAGGATAGGGTGGGGAGGGAGGGGTGGGGAGGCTCAGTCATCAGCTCAGGGCGGGTCTTCTCGTCTTTGCCATACTTCCCAGACTTTGCCATGTGCTTCCAATCTATTTTGCAATCTGGCTGTCATTTTTTCCAACAGCTCTATGTCTTTTATTCTGGTGTATAAGTCTGTTTGGGTGGGGCGGGTCTCGTCGTTTCCAATGGAGGGCAACAAGGTATCTCGCGGCCGTCAGGACATGTCTAAGCAGTTTTTTGGAATGTTTGGGAATCTGCAGAGTAGAAACTCCAAGGAGAAATGATTTTGGGGCTCTGGGGACCTGTACACCCAGAAGGCGAGTCAGTAAAAGCTGTGTCTCTGTCCAGAAAGGCACTATCTTAGGGCAAGTCCAATAGATGTGATACAGGGTCCCCCTGGCTCCCTGGCAGCGCCAGCATTTATCCTAGCTAGAAGGGTAAATGGCATGGAGAACATCTGCTGTCAGGTACCAAAAAAAAAAAAATCATTTTGTAGGTGTAGCGCTGGTAGATTTGCAATCTACCGCATGTTAGGTAAATTTAGTAAATTGTGTGTTAGGAAGGTTAAAAGTTCGCCTCTGTTCCAGCTTGGCTGACATTGTGGATGTTTCCGTGCTGACCGGTGGGTGTCGCTGTTACCACTGGTCAGGGTTAGAAAGGCAACGTGTTGAAGCGAATAGATGCTCCTCTGTCCCGGAGGCACGCTCGGTGGAGATGGTCCTCCGAGTTGCATTCTGGGCGACGGTATTTATGGGACAGACGCCATATTTTGGGGTTCCTTTTACAGCCACCTGCTGGCCCTCCTGGCCGACAGGTATGCGTTAAGGAGCTACCTCGTGGTCCTCCGATCGGGAGGCCCACGATACAACGGCGCAGGGGTGGGTCCAGAGGCTTGTCTGGAGCCTGGCACCGCAGCCGAGGAATGGTCCTGAGCTGTCGGTCCTGTGTGACGAGGCTGGACAACCGAAGAGATCCCAGGGGAGGACCCGTCTTGGAGAGATCACGCCGCATGCTGGTCTATAGAGGGGCCTGGTGACTCGGTTGGAGGACGTATCCAAAAGTAACTATACAGCAAATCTATACATCCTGTGGCAGAGGATCGTACGGATTTTGTTCCCAAACAAGTCTGTGTCAGAGACTTTGATTCGTGCTGCGTACTGGCTGCTAGACCGGTGAGAGAGGCCTATCCAGATGAGCAAGGAGTGTGTCCCATGAGGAGAGTGCATTTCAAATAGTATTTGATTTATACCAAGACCTTTTGCCAAGAGAACCCTTTCAGAGAATATTTGAGTTTCTTCTGCGAGTTTCCTTTCTACCTCTTCCCTGCTACTTCCTAAGTCGTTTGTTTAATAAAGCATTGAAAACGTACTCCAGTGTTGGTGCGTGTGTCGTCCAGAATTAAACTCAACGGAACCCTAGGCCCGGTGCCGGTTAAACAGAGGGAAGAAGAGTGAAGGTAACAGACCCACTTAAACCAGCAGCTCCACCGAGAGTTAGTGCTACATAGGCATTCTCCTTGTAGAGCGTGCAAAAGGAGCTCTTTGCTGCCTGAGACCAGATCGTCCGCCACGTCGTCTCTGGGATTTCCTCTCCCAAAGCCTTCTCCCAGTGAAGCATGTATGCATGCTTACCCTGGGTGGTAAAGGAGTAGGAGTTTAACACCCAGTATATATCTGAGATTAGGCCTCGGCGTGCAGAACCCTCCAACATCAAGCTCTCAAAGGGCGTTGGCGCTGAGAATTGGAGGTTCGGGGCAAAAGATTGGGCGTAGTGTCTTATTTGCAAATACCCATAAAACACCTGACGAGGTAAGTCAAATTTTTTTTGGAGTTCAGCGAATGAGAGCATTCTGCATGTACAGGGGTGCACTAAATGGCCGAAGTGGAATAAGTTCCGTGTTGCCCATGGAGAAGACATCTGATGTGTCAGGCCTGCAGGCATTCTGGGGTTATAAATGAAGGACATTAATGCCGCGTACACACGAGCAGACTTTACGGCAGACTTTGCTCGGCGGATGGGATTTTGTCGGACAATTCGATCGTGTGTGGGCTCCAGGGCACTTTGTTTTCTCAAAAGTTGGACGGACTTAGAGTGATCTCTCTGAGCCCAATTTATGTACTCGAGATAGTCTGCGCCAGAGTGATCTAAGGTGGAGCATGGGAGTGATATCTTTATTGTCTCTCTTAACTGAGTGCAAAATGTGAATAATTTGGTCAAGTGGTATATTTCTGAGGGGGGCATCTCAAGTGTTTGAGGAAAAAAAAAATATTCCTGAGTTTGTCTCCCATTATGATCCAAAAAATATTCTATCCTGTGTGGACCCTTATTTGTCCACCAGCCAAACTGGTGTAAATATAGGCCCAGAAGATTGCAGGGTTTTTAAATAGCGAGTCTGCAGGCATATGCAACGATTTACGTTAAAATGATCAACATAATGTCCCATAAATGTAATGAATGGTAGGCCACATTATTGCTGTACTGTTTTTAGGTGGTAACCACATAAGAAGGTCTATTGGATGTGGGAGACCCAGTTGAAATTCCAGCCCCCAAATCCCTAAATAATATACCCTAATTTTCAGCATCTTTCTGTCCAGTCCGGTGATATAACAGGTCCTTCCTCTCCTTGTGCGGTGGTATGCAATCGTGTATGAATGGCATTCAGCGCAGCAGTACTTTGAGCCAAGACCGGCGTGATGACCCCCACAGCGTGGGGGTGACATTTTGGGCTCATAGGAAGTAGTTGAATGATGTTGGTTGTCATTTAGCCTGGACATGAGAGGTGATGAATGGAGGACAAGGGAGTATAGGGCAACACTGGAGCATGTAGAGGATACATAATCCTAATAAACCTATTTTATTTACTTCCAGGGAGAAGAGGGGGAATTAAATAAAACTGAAGTTCTGCTTTAAGATAAGTTTCCAATTAAGAAAGCCATTCTTCACTTTAAATCATATGTGGATAGTTTCTTCTGCCACCCACTGTCCTGTGCATTCTGTCATAATGGTTTTATAATCTGTCATCTCAACACATTTGTGACGTTCATCACAGATGATAAAATGGCACAACGCTCAATTAATTAATTTTTCCATAGTGGGAATGAGAGCACGGACCATTAGGCTGATTATTTCATTTGGAATTGTCAGACTTGTGTAATCCTGTTTTCTCTTCACTTACCCTCCTAGAATGGTATTGTCATTACTGTGAAGCTTTAGTAATTGAATCAAACAGCCTCCATCAATCTCCTGCCAGTGAATTATATACTACATAAAGGCTGGAGCACTCTGGGCATTTCATGCTTACACATTTATGATTGGCAATTTGTGCAGAATATCCTCATACAATTCATTATCTAGAAGTAAAACACTTTGTTAGAGCAGTAGGTCTGTGCTAATGCATCACCTACATCAGACATCAACAGAACTTTTTTCATATTTTAAAGTGTAACTCCAGGCAAATTAATTTTTTATATATGTTTTGAAAAGAGCAGAGAAAGGTTAAAGTGGGGGGAAGTCGAAAATGTTAGAGTTGTCCCCAGAACTAGAGGTAAGGGGGGATCTCCCAATGGGTGTGCACGTACTGTGCTCAACTCTCTAAAAGGGGAACTCTCATTTGTTTGGGAGATTTTCTTTAGCTTCCTGTTGCATCTCAGGGACAGCAAGTAAAGGCTGAGGTTTTAACCATTCCCTATTCTATCAAACAAAAATAAATTGTAGCTATACATGCATTTTATACCCCAACTGACTTTTGACATTTTTTTTCGCTTTCTGTCCTGTGCTGCTGTATTTTACTTTTTTAACAGATTTTTACTTGGAAATGTTTTAAATTATGTTTTACTCTTAATGGAAATTCTCTTCCTGCTCTCACACTCTAATGCTCTATGAGGAGTAACAGCAACACCCGTAATCACAAGTGCCCTGATGCAGACTTGTACGCAGAGGAAGTGCGAAGGTGTGTATGACCAGGTCTGTTAGAGAGGGGAGTGTGTTGGGAAGCATGGTCAAGCTCTGGAGCAAATTACTCTGCACAGTCAAAAATACACAATTCATGACTGATATAGAAGGAAAGTGGAGGTAAGGCTATCCTAGTAAATATGGATTTCCTGGTGCATCATGGCAGCAAACAATGGGCAGTGGTTGCATCCACATTCTGGTGGTTTGGGGGGGGGGGGCATAGCCTGTCAAAGAATGCTGCAAAGAGTGGCAGTGTTTTCTTATTGTTTTTACCCAGTTGTGCATTAGGGTGCCCTCAAGGTGTTAATCTTGCTGGTTAAACAGGACCCAACCATGATGCACATTGCCTGGCTGACTCTTCCCAGGGGAAGAATTGGTTGGTCAAGTTGGATTTCCTCAGCTGATTCCTATTTCTTCTTTTCTAAGCTAAGATGACATCAAGCACTAACAGTTCTTTCCCCCTTTCCTCCATAGCCATAAATGGCATTCCCTAGTAATCTGAATATGCATGTTTATGGAAAGCTTGGGTAACATACGGCCTATGCACATGGTCACAATAAATGTGAATTAAAGCCAAACTGTATGCAATTAGTTAACAGTGTTGATGGACATCCATTAAGAAGAGTCAGGAAGCAGGTGGTGATATGACTGCAGAGTCAGGTGAGGAAATGGGGCATTTAGTTAACTTTTCTAATTGAGGATGGCATGAGAACAGCTATAGGCTGGGTTCACACTATTGCGAATTGGATGCCGGTTTCCCGGCATCCAATTCACATGTCAGGAGACTGTGATTGACTCTCAGTGGAGCCAGTTTACACATCTCTGGGACGGCTGCGGAGAGAATTGCACAGGAGTCCTGTGCGTATTCTGATTCATTTCAGGTCCGAATTCAGCCAAAAATTCGGACCGGAATCGCACCTAAAGGCGTGAACAGGGACGCACCAGACCCCTGCTGTGAGCTGCTCCATACGGCAGGGTGATCCCAGCCTTAAAGCATACCTCCACCTTAATTAAATAAATAAAAAATATATTGCCCAGAGTGATTTAAGATAACCAAAAAAGGATTTCACTGCCATACTCACTGCCAGACTAGCTTGTCTTTAGAACTGTCCACCAAAGATACTCTGTTTTGTTGTGCACTCAGTTCCCTTTTCCAGGATAAATGGCACTCAGCATAATTCCCTGGGAGTGCAAGCTAACCTGGGTTTATAGGATTATGCTACAAAGAATGGAACCTACTTCACTAAAGCTGGCCATAGATGGATACAAATTTGGCCGGTTCAGACCAGCTGAATTTTTATTCATATGTGGCCCTCTGCTTGACAGAAGTCGATCATTAGATTGACTTTTGGTGAATTGGGATGTTGGAAAAAAATTAACGATCAGCAGTAGCAGCCGCTGATCAGAAGTTCCTCTGTCCATTCAGCTCTGTTAGTTTAGCCCGCTGGCTGATTGAATTAAAACAAGACATCTATAAGTGATGTTGATCATAGGTGAGCTCCATTATCTGCAACATAAAGAACCAACAACACTGCAGCTGAAAGAAGAGGAAGAGGTCCTTGGGGCATCATGTGTTTGAACCAAAAGCTGAGATGAATGTATATTAAAACTTTTTTTAAACATAACAGCCGAGGAAAGGAGGCAAAGAGGATTGGGGTGAAACGAGAGGTAATTGTATCAATCTTAAATTTTACTCTGAAATGAACCAGGTTTGGATCAAAATGAATGCACAGTGGATGCTATTTTATTGCATTTTTTAGACAATATTCTCTGAGATATACTGTACATAAAAATTATTGTGATTGGAAATTAATGAGGAACTGAAATCTGGAAGCTGTGCTCCAAAAATGTCAGGCAGAGGAACAGTCCTGCCTGTGGAGTTCCTGTAGCTTTTTCCCTTTACTGACCCACCATTCTTTGATTTGCTGGAGCTGGCCATCTTAAAATAAGCAGGGCTTTGCTTCTTCTGGTCGGAGACCTCAGTAAAGTGAAAAATTAGAAAGAAAAGCAGTAACATCACCAAATCTTACTACAAATTTTATTCAGGTGGCAGTTCCTCAGCTCTCACAGATATACAGCTTTTGATTTGATTGTAGCCGTATTAGTACTTGATTTGATTGTAGCCGTATTAGTGCAATTGTGACAGAGAAAATTGAGTACTGTCCGTGATACATTTTTATTTGCACTAACATACAATTTTTCAGGACATGCTTCTTAAAAATTTGTGAATCAGTACTGCTTGGACCTTGAAGAAGGGGACATACCCCGAAAGCTTGTCCTGAAAAATTGTATGTTAGTGCAAATAAAAAAAGTATCACGGACAGTACTCAATTTTCTCTAGCCGTATTAGTGAAATTGTGACAGAGAAAATTGAATACTGTCCATGATAAAAAGTATCACGGACAGTACTCAATTTTCTCTTAGATATACAGCTGTAAGGCTATAGGCACAGGAGTACCTAGGCATGCTTATATACTAGAAAGTGCACAGCTATTTTTCAGAAATGTAAGGGAAAAAAAATGTTTTCAGAGTACTGCTTAGGCACAATTAGCATTGCAAAATGTTCCATATAATATAGAAAAACTTCACTGCTTGAGTTCTGCCTTAAGTAAGTTAGATCCCTGTCCTAATTTTTCCTATCCTCCATTATGCTCAACCAACACATGATTTATTTCACAGGATGAAGAAAACAGGACCTATGACAAACAGAAATTACACTAGAGCAAGGATCTAATAATTCTCTCAGGTCTGTGCCCATTGTTAGGCATGATGAAATGTTGGTCTCAGTTGGCACTTTAGGGCACACAGAGGTGGCAGCAAAATGAGCAGGAGTACTGGTGGCATAGCATAATGTCATTACTGTTGCCCAATGCTGTATTGTCATTCTGATATTCCTGCTGCAGACCACCTAAACAGGCAGCACACCGAGAGCCCAGTTCACTGGGTTATTGTTCCAGCGGGTTGGTACTGTCTAGCAAAATCAATTACAGTTATTTGTACAGCACCCAACATGGAAGATATGTCAGATCATCCTTCCCTCCGCTTCTTCGTGAGACATAACACATCACATGACTAGGTCCAGTTGGTGCATGTGCATGCTTTCATGTGAACAATGCTTTGACAATACCTCCTTCTGTACCTTATAGTGTTATAGTAAGGGCCCCTGCTCACCGGTGTGCTTTCCAGCTCCTATCATTGCAATCTTTTTACATAAATAAATTAAAAAAGCAGGGAATTTGTTAGCCCTCATAATGGTTACAGCAGACATGCAGGCCCAGGAACTCAAATGCAGAGATCTAGCCAAAAGAGTTTCCAAGAGATGTAAGAAATGGTCCGGTGGTTTAAACATCCAGCATCTATCAAACAGAATAAGATGAGATCAGAAGACCTAAATGTCAAATTATTGACTCCTAATGCCCAGTCTATCTAACAGAACAATCTTCCCCTGGGACTGGCCAGCCATATGGTGTCTTCAGAAGTTCAGAGTGTCCATAGATTCTCAATCCAACTGTACTACTGGATCAGATGACAAATTGTCTTATGTCTTTGGGCATCGTTAGCAATCAATGTCATATCTTTTGTTGTTATTTAGGAAACATCACTTTTCACACATTCCTCAAATTTCACCTCATGCAAGAGTCATGTACAAAAAGACATCTCTTAGACGTCAGCTCTGTACAGACCCACATGAAATCTATCTACTTCTAACATGCAAACTTTACAAAATGACTTGACAGCTCGAAGAGTACTGATAAGTCAATTATGTGAATTTAATAAAACTCTGCACAGTGAGTAGAGTGACGTGCAATAATAGATCATATGGGATGACAGATGTTTTGATGTACAGACGGCTCTGCTTCCTGGACAGAACCTGATACAGTCGTCCCAGCCCTTCAAAGACTCTCCTGTTGCTTTAATGACTATCAGTCACAGTGTTAAAGTCTAGACAGTTTAATATTGGTAATCACAATAATATGAACATACCCTAATGTCAGATAGACGTGACGGCTCTCCAAGTAGCTTGCAATCAAGATCAAAGAATCAGTATGACAAACCTAGTTTTGGTCTGGTCTGTTGCCTTTGTAATGAGGATATCTCGATCATATTGCTGCAGGCCACGACCAGACCAGTCGCCCTTTTACAGCACCAGGCTCATCGTTGTCTTACAGAGTTTAATGACTGCATTCCAGATGGAAGGAACTGCATTATAAAATGTGTGGTTACTCTAAAAGTTTGTTATTATTTCTAAGTAGGAGTTCACCCTAATACTAAAATCTCTAAATCTACTGGCATCCACAATCTAAGACTAACCTATCTAGCCCTGTAAAGAAGAAATCGCTATACATACCTTTTCTGAAGCCGCTCTGGTCCCATGCTAAGCTGTCACCGACAGCTTCTCTGTGGAGGCGGGTGCAGAGGAGGCAGTTGACAGACCGGACCGGAGGGGCTTTAGAAAAGGTATGTATAGTGATTTCTTTTTTACAGGGCTAGATAGGTTAGTCTTAGATTGTGGATGCCAGTAGACTTAGAGATTTTAGTATTAGGGTGACCTTCCACTTTACGTAAAACTAAAGTCTAAACTTTTTTTTAAAGTTTTGAATAGAGTAAGGCATGTTAAAGCCCAACTCTGGGCTAGCCAGTCCAATGTTTCATCTCTGTTTGTGTCGCCCTTCTTCACTGGAGCACTACCGAAGCTTTAAAAAAAAAAAAGGATTGGCTTTACAACTATTAGCAGAGTATTGAAATCATGAGCTGGAAGCTTGTTGTATGCAGAGGATAGCTTTACTTGCACGGAGGATATCTTTATCATGAACCAGGAACAGGGAGGATACAAGTACATGCACTGAACAAAAACAAAAACCTCTATCAGGTATCTCATTGGGGGTATTTTGCTTAACTTCCTGTCCAAAAGACATAAAAAGACGTTAGAGGAATTATCACCAACGTAAGTGTAAATCCCTTCTTAGAGAGTTGTCACCAGAACTGTTGTCCCTATTGGAAGATTTACCCCCACCTCTTGACCTAGGGACAACTATAACATTGTGGATTTTTCATACCTTTCTGGTCAGTGTATTATGGTCACTAGAAAAAAAAGAGAGGGCGAACCTCTTCAAAAGGGAAACAGCAATAAAAACCAGATGTTTGAACATATCCCCACCCTTTTCAAAATGAAGAAAAAACATTTTTGCTTTAGATATATAGTAAAACCTTGGTTTGAGAGTAACTTGGTTTGAGAGCGTTTTGCAAGACAAGCAACATTTTTAAATAAATTTTGACTTGATGTACAAGCGATGTCTTGATTTACAAGTAACGTCATGTCACAACTGAGTATAAAAGAGAAGAGAGGCATATCTAAGTGTAGCAATACAGTTACATATAATGAAGGTACAACATTTAGAAACTCACATGGTTGAAGATTAAAACAGGCACATCCAAGTATGCAGGCATCCGGGGTAAAGCTGTCCACATAGACTGTCCTCATCACCGCCATTGACGTCGTCCCTTCCACAGTGCGCTCCACAACCTGTTCAAGCCTCGCTTTTCAGATCGCTCTACTGCAGAGTAGTCTTCATGTTTGCAGACTGACAGCGGTGAGAGCCGGCGGTGAGGAGGACGGTCTATTCGGACAGCTTTACCCCGGATGCCTGCATACTTAGATGTGCCTCTTTTAATCATCAACCATGTGAGTTGCTAAATGTTGTACCCTTATTAAATGTAACCATATTGCTACATTAGAGGTGTCTCTCTTCTCTTTTATACTCTGTAGCTCCTGTTGGATTTTGCTTGTAATCCCCTTGTGGAGGCTTCCATTTGGGAATGGACATTTTATGGTTACGCAACCTATCACATTGCTAAAATCTTTTTATATGGACTATAAACTGAAAGACTTATGAATAAATGGTTGTGGAACGAATCACTGAGTTTCCATTATTTCTTATGGGGAAATTCGCTTTGATATACAAGTGCTTTGGATTACAAGCATGCTCCTGGAACGAATTAGGCTCGCAATCCAAGGTTTTACTGTACTTTAATATCTCTTGTCTGCTCCCATCTCTGTAAAATCAAACATAATGCTTGGCTAAACAAAGCTCAGATGTTTGTGTATCTACTTAATGGGATCCCCAGTGCAGTAGATTACTAAATCCACAATCTTATTTCTTGAAATTATTCTGTATAACAAACCTTGTACTTTGTTAAAAGTTGTATATTTGCAGTACAAACAGATGGCCTATTTATTTATATATGGTATGTTGATTGACTAGCTGAGGTAGCAGTGTTAAGGAAAATATAAAATAATCACATTAATGCAGCTCTGTGCTTATTAATAAATCTTTATATTCATATGCAACTAAAATAATTACTATCACTATAATTGGAGGACACATTGCCAGAAACCCCAGCCTCTGCTGACGCTTCCAGGGAGGAGTGAAATGCATAAGCCTGCCTGCGTGATGTGACGTCACCGGATGTTTCCGGTGATGTCACATCACGGCTTTTGGAACGCAAACTGCGGATACTGTGTTGTACATGCTTTTACTCAAGAATCACTCTTGTAAGTGTACAATTTGTTTTTAAAACATATTTTTATCAAAAACAGAATTACACCATGGATTTCTCCTGGTTCTCTTTACATTAAATCATGTATGAGCTAAATGGCTATCCTGGTGGAACACGGGACGAAGGCGCCAACCATACATCTTAGAAATTTTGAGGACTATCAGTTCCCTCACAGGTAACATATTCACCGAGAGTTGGTGAGTGAGGGCACATAAGGAGGGGAGCACAGCACTTTTTGTTTATCACTGGCACAAGATAACATTAAATAACACGACACTTTAAAGGATTCATTGAACTTAATTACTGGCACAAAATATAAGTGGCACTTAATTTAATTTTTCATTTTTCTCTATTTTTTACCATTTTCTTATAATATTGTTAGTTCACTATGTTTGTATTTGTGATAAAGAAGTTCATGTTGGTGTGAATAAAAATAGGATCACACACATTTCGGGAATTAGACAGTGCTGGGTTCACATATTGCAATTTTAAAGGACCTCTGCACCTTATACCACAGCAGCAGTCAATTTCATTATAGATTGGAAAGCACATCACAGCGCAGGGACAACAATACTTCTAATAATATAATTACCTGCATTTGGCTTGGTAGCAGCCTGTTGTAATTCCCTGTACAAAAGCAGGGAGAGTAAAGGGCAGGTTTTAAAGCCTGTATACAATTGTGTTATCATTTAGAGCAGGGGTAGGCAACTCCAGAGAGGTGGAGATCTACCTGAAAAACACAGGAGAGATCAAAGATCACCAAGGTGCATTACACTTAAAAATGTTTAAAGCTGGGGTCCACCTATCTATCTTTTTTTTTTTTTGGAGTTCATTTACAAACTTTTCTTCTCATGATTATCTACTCACATGTTCTGTGTAATAAGTCTGCCTGTGTCCGATTTCGTTGTAAAGAATAACTTATAAAATTCACTGAAGGCGGTTTCCATCTTCTTTGTGGGCATTTGAAGCCCACAAGCATGTATTTCCTGGATGCGGTGAATGCTGTGCTCCCAGCATTCACCGAGATGTTGTGATGACGCTGTTGCACAATGCATGCTGGGAAGCCTGAGACTAGCTCCCAGGGGACTGCGGGAGGTCTGGGAGAGGCAAGAAACATGCCTACTCCCATGGGAGGAAAAACAGGAAGTGCTAAGAAGATTAGGAAAAAAAAGGTAATTACGGCGATTTAAATTTTTTTACACAGCATGTCAGCATCTAGGCAAGGAAGAGAATGCATAGAGATAATGTTCAAAATTTGGGCGGAACCCCGCTTTAAAAAACAACCAAGCAATGCACAGTGAAGTGATAAGGAGTATGTAAAGGAGTGTAGGGGGTCAGTAATGCTGAGTGCAGAGATCAGTAGTATGTAATAGACAGTGCAGAGGTCAGCGGTAACTAATGCATTGTTCAGAGGTCATCAGTACATTTCAGAAGTAAGTAAAGCATAGTGCAGGGATCATTAGTCATTAATGCAGAGTGTGGGGGTCAAATGCAAGTAACGCAGAATAAAGAGGTCAGGGGGTAGTGATGCACATAGTGCAGGGGTTAAGAGTAATTAACATAGAATGCAGGGGCCAGTGGTATATATTGCACAGTCCAGGGGTCAGTAGTAATTAAGTCAGAGTTCAGAGGTCAGGGGTAAGTAACACAAAGTGCAGGGATCAAGAGTATTTTTTTTTTAAAAGTATAAATTCTTATTCATTTTTGAACATTTGTAAACAGTGAGTAATTTACGCAGAGTGCATGGGTAACACGCGGTACAGAGGCCAGTAATAAGTAACTCAAAATGCAGAGGTCAGTAGTATGTAACACAGTGTGCGGAGAGCAGCATACATATTTTTGCACTCTTACCTTTAGGTGTGCTCGCCTTCACCAAGATCCATGTTCTCCACCTGCACTTCATTGTCACCACCACCTTCCTCTGGGTCCATTGCCTTATTGTTTCACCCATTCAGTGAGCCCTGCCTATGCAATTCCCATTCATGTACCTGTCCTGATTCTCAGAATTTTGGTGGAATAAGCTGGCACTCCACACTGTGTTACACATTCGTCAGTGTACAGATGACAAAAAATTGCTATCAGACAGTTTAACCACTTCCAACCTCTCCACGTATATATACTGCGACAGGGCGGCTCTGCAGCGGGAAATTATGTACCTGTGCGTGATTTCGTTTCCTAGGTCTGAGGCTCCAGAGCACGCCGCCTGTGACCCAGTCCCACTGTGATTGGACACAGCAGGACCAATCAGTGGGTACGGCAGACCCGATGTCCGCCAGGACTCGCCGATCGTTCCTGAGGCAGACAGAATGGCGGTCTGCCTATGTAAACAAGGCAGATCACCGCTCTGTGACAGGATATGACAGATATCTTGTGTTTCTACTAGGCACCTCCCCCACAGTTAGAAAGCACCCCTAGGGAACCCATTTAACCCCTTGATCGCCCCTGATGTTAACCCCTTCCCTGTCAGTGTCATTAGTACAGTTACAGTGCATAATATTTAGCACTGATCACTGTATTAATGTCACTGGTCCGCAAAGTGTCAAAAGCGTCACTTAGTGTCCAATATGTCTGCCGCGATGTTGCAGTCCCGCTCTAAGTCACTGATCGCCGCCATTACTAGTAAAAAAATAAATAAATAAAAATTTCATAAAAATATCCCATAGTTGTAGACACTATAACTTTTGCGCAAACCAACCAATATACGCTTATTGAGATTTTTTTTACCAAAAATATGGAGCAGAATGCATATTGGCCTAAACTGATGAATAAATTTGTTTTTTTACATTATTTTTTGGATATGTTTTATAGCACAAAGTAAAAAATATTGGTTTTTTTTTTTAAAATTGTCAGTCTTTTTTTGTTTAAAGCGCAAAAAATAAAAACCGCAGAGGTGATCAAATACCACCAAAAGAAATCTCTATTTGTGGGGAAAAAAAGGACATCAATTTTATTTGTGTACAGCGTTGCCTGACTGCGCAATTGTCAGTTAAAATTACGCAGTGCCGTACCGCGAAAAATGGCCTGCTCATAAAGGGGGGTAAACCTTCCATAGCTGAAGAGATTGAAGAGTATTTGAGTAGAAGAGAATAAAGTCTCTTTAACCAAAATACTCAAACTGCTGGCAGATATGTGCTTACACCTGCATTTTTTAAAATATTTTTATTAAAAATTTTCAATTTACACCTCCATTTTAACTTGCAAATCTGCCAAGTGACATTAAAATATCAGGAGGAATAAATTCAACAAGCCTGGCAGAAGCAGATTTTTACTTTTTTTCATTCAATAATTTTGTGTTGTTTTCAAAGAAGCCATATATAAAGGCATTCCAAACATTTGGGATGAATAATACTGTCAAAACAATTGTTCCAACATGTTATTCAGTATAAAAAGACAACAGGTGATAAAAACATTTTCTGCAAAACTAAACTTAAAGTGATACTAAACACACAATGTTTCATTTGCATGTTCCCTTCTCTTTCTATATGTGCGTGATAGCACTGTAATTACAGTATTTTTATAAACAGAAACATCTTAGTACGTTCTTGTGCATCATCTTTAGAAGAGGCTTCCTTGTGGGATGACAGCCATGCAGACCAATTTGATGCAGTGTGCGGCGTATGGTCTGAGCACTGACAGGCTGACTCCCCCCCTTCAACCTCTGCAGAAATGCTGGCAGCACTCATACGTCTATTTCCCAAAAACAGCCTCTGGATATGACGCTGAGCACGTCACTTCTTTGGTCGACCATGGCAAGGCCTGTTCTGAGTGGAACCTGTCCTGTTAAACTGCTGTATGGTCTTGGGCACCATGCTGCAGCTCAGTTTCAGGGTCTTGGCAATCTTCTTATAAACTAGGCCATTTTTATGTAGAGCAACACTTTTTTTTTCAGATCCTGAGAGAGTTCTTTGCCATGAGGTGCCATGTTGAACTTCCAGTGACCAGTATGAGAGAGTGAGAGCGATAACACCAAATTTAACACACCTGCTCCCCATTCACACCTGAGACCTTGTAACACTAACGAGTCACATGACACCGGGGAGGGAAAATGGCTAATTGGGCCCAATTTGGACATTTTCACTTAGGGGTGTACTAACTTTTGTTGCAAGCGGTTTAGACATTAATGGCTGTGTGTTGAGTTATTTTGAGGGGACGGCAAATTTACACTGTTATACAAGCTATACACTCACTACTTTACATTGTAGCAAAGTGTAATTTCTTCAGTGTTGTCACATGAAAAGATAGAATAAAATATTTACAAAAATGTGAGGGGTACTCACTTTTGTGAGGTACTGTATAGTTCGCTTCTGATTTTCAGTACGTTCTTGTCTGCTTGTTTCTGATTTTCAGCTCGTTCTTCTCAGGTCCTTTCTCATTTTCAATGCGTTCTCTAGCCATGTTGCGCTTACGTACTCATAGAGTTTGTGCTGTTGTTGGGCTTGGTGTTGGAGTTCTTGCTTTGACCTAAGTCCAGTCCATGAACAGGGGGAGGAGGAGTTCTTGGACCAAGAATTAGTTACTTAATAGTGACCAATTCTCTCATATGACTTTTTTGCGGGAGCTCCGGGAGAATAATCCTGATTATTTCAGGAACTATCTCTGGATGATGGACCCTGTCTTTCACCGTCTGTTGGCTTTGCTGTTCCCCTATATTAACAAGCAGGACACCTGCATGCGGCAAGCCATCACTCCCCAACAAAGGCTCGTCGCCACCTTGCGGTACTTGGCGATGGGGAGAATTCTCTAGGGTATCAAGTTCACGACTGGGATCTCCCCCCAGGCTTTGGGAATCATTATTTCAGAGACCTGTTCTGCCATCATTCAGGTCCCGCAGAAGGACTATATTAAGGTAAGTTTTGTCCTTTAACATTGCATTCTATGCATTTAATGTTTGCTAATGTATTGTATTTATTTCATAATTTCATAATTACCATGATTGTAATATGCTGTGAATGTCCTCTTTGTCCTCATGCATGCTGTAAGCTTTTAAATGCTCCTTTTTTTGTCCTTCATGCATATTTGCTTCACAAACCTCCCTCTCCCTATCCTGGGCCCATATACACCTAGCCTAGTCACTTAACAATGTATTTTGTCAGCTTCATTGTAGTGCTTCCCCTAAATCCCCCTAAAATGTGAACAAATGTTATTGTTGTTCTTAAATTCAGGCAAAGTGCAAGAGGCTTTTTTTTGGGGGGGCCCAAACTCATTTGGAACCCTCCCTCGCCCCCAACCGCTAAGTCAACCGATATCAATACTCTATCTGCTGACTTTGCCGAACCCATACACACTATACCTACCTCTTTTGTCGTCAGATTTATGTATGAATTCACCAAAGCATGTAGTGCAAGTGCCTGCCAGAATACTTTTAAATGGTACTGTTTAACGTTTTATTCTCTTATTATCTTGATAGGTAATTGCAGAATGTAAAAATGTGCTTCAATTTGGGCAGTGTGTATTCATATTTTTGGATTATGACACTTCTTACCTGTCCAGTGGGCTGCCAATAGTGTAAGTAAGGAGTGGCTGGCCAAACACACATTATTATTTATGCACATTATTTATGCATTCAGCTCTCAATGAAGTGGAGAGGGTTACCTGTCCAAAACATCTCCCCCCCACCATAAAATTTTCACAATGGGCCATCAGAGGGGGTGAGGAATCTGATAAGTGGACCTTATACTTTTGTCTTTAAATACTCATTTCAATAAATGTTATACTTATGTTGGCCAAGAATGTTTGTGTCTAATCTGCTTGCAATGTTATGTGCAAAAGTACAAATTTTTTTTTCTTGTTTGACTCCACAGTTTCCTTCCAATTGACAGGAATGGCAGACTGTGGCCTGCCAATTCAACCAGCAGTGGGACTTTCCCAACTGCGGTGGTGCGATAGTTCACCCCCCCAACTCAGGGTCATACTACTTCAATTACAAGGGGTACAGTAGTATTGTGATGTTGGCGGTGGTGTCAGCGACTTATGAGTTCCTTTATCTGGAGGTGGGGAAGAATGGCTGTATGTCTGATGGTGGAGTCATCACCCAGACAGAATTTTACAGGCGTCTTCAGAATGGCAGCTTGGGGTTGCCACCTCCAGTGGATAATGTGACGGGCCTCCCGTTTGTTTTTGTGTCGGATGAGGCCTTTGCACTGGGGGAGCATTTCATGAGGCCATTCCCCATGGGGACCCTGACCCCGCAGCAGAGGGTTTTTAATTACTGGCTGGCCCGTGCTAGAAGAGTGGTCGAAAACGCCTTTGGCATAATGGCCAGCTTGTTCCGACTTTTCCAAATGGCCATCAATATGGCCGAATACAAACTCAGCCATATCATTATGAGCTGCTGCATTCTTCATAATTTCCTAAGGAAGAATGCACCCAACTATCTGGCCTCAGTTGCGACTGAGGCCAACTCACCGGCACAAACAATGACGGCAATTGAAACTGGCCGTCCTGGCTTGCCCCCCCAAATGGTACTGTTTAACGTTTTATTCTCTTATTATCGTGATAGGTAATTGCAGAATGTAAAAATGTGCTTCAATTTGGGCAGTGTGTATTCATATTTTTGGATTATGACACTTCTTACCTGTCCAGTGGGCTGCCAATAGTGTAAGTAAGGAGTGACTGGCCAAACACACGTTATTATTTATGCACATTATTTATGCATTCAGATCTCAATGAAGTGGAGAGGGTTACCTGTCCAAAACATCTCCCCCCACCATAAAATTTTCACAATGGGCCATCAGAGGGGGTGAGGAATCTGATAAGTGGACCTTATACTTTTGTCTTTAAATACTCATTTCAATAAATGTTATACTTATGTTGGCCAAGAATGTTTGTGTCTAATCTGCTTGCAATGTTATGTGCAAAAGTACAAATTTTTTTTCTTGTTTGACTCCACAGTTTCCTTCCAATCGACAGGAATGGCAGACTGTGGCCTGCCAATTCGACCAGCATAATGGCCAGCTTGTTCCGACTTTTCCAAACGGCCATCAACATGGCCGAATACAAACTCAACCATATCATTATGAGCTGCTGCATTCTTCATAATTTCCTAAGGAAGAATGCAGCCAACTATCTGGCCTCAGTTGCGACTGAGGCCAACTCACCGGCACAAACAATGACGGCGATTGAAACTGGCCATCCTGGCTTGCCCCCCCAAAGCGCCCGAGAAGTACGGCAAAGCTATGTGGAGTACTTAGTGGGTAGGGGGCAATTGATTTACCAGAGAATCTGGAAGCTCTTTAATATTTTGTTTTGAAAAACTAAACTCATATTTCATTTGATTTACTGCTTGTGTTTCTTATCTGTCTCCTAGGTTCTCCAATGGCCTTTTATTTTTGGCCATTTTCTTCAATAGTGCAAACGTAACTTATATGATACATGTGGTGACAATCTCTTCTTCAGCTAACTATTATGTTATGTTGTGCTGTGGGTCTGCTACGCACACACACAATGTTTTTGTTGTTAATGTATGTAATGCATTAATGATACAAATAATCATCCTTTTCAACTCCATTAATTAATTGCTTGTAGTCCCTAAAATGGCCTGATTTTGGCAAATTTTACAGCACAGTGGGGGTTATTTACTAAAGGCTAATCCACTTTGCACTACAAGTGTACTGTCAGTGCACTTGAAAGTGCACTGACAGTGCACTTGTAGTGCAAAGTGGATTTGCCTTTAGTAAATACACCCCATTGTCACTGTAACTACACCAAATTACTGAAAAAAATGGTATTGAACACTGAAAGAAGATGCCACACATTCTTGAGTATAAAACATTTTACTCCAAGCACATTCACATGTGCGTTTTAAAAGGGTTTTTTTAACAAACCAACATCTTTGGTGTATGTATGTTTGACAGTATAGCCTTTTTTTGTGGCTAAACAGGCATGTTTAAAACCATAACATACACATCCCCAACTCAGGAACTTACAAAGTTCAACTTTGATAAAGTGGAGGCCATATGAGACATACTACTCAAAACTGTGTTGATTTTGCCTTCATCAGATGGGGTGATCTCACCCCTGTAAAAGCCAAATTTTGAAGATGCACACAAATTGGGACTCAAAATTTACATTTCCCTCAAGATCCCATGCCTAAAATGTGTGTCTTTTCGCTACATCTATTTTGATAAAGCCACAAAACACACAATGAGGGTTATTTATTTAAGGAAAATCCACTTTGCACTGCAAGTGCACTTGAAAGTGCACTGAAAGTGCACTTGGAAGTAAAGTTGCTGTAGATCCTAGGGGGACATGCAAGGAAAATAAAAAACAGCATTTTAGCTTGCACATGATTGGATGATAAAATCAGCAGAGCTTCCATTCATTTCAGATATAGCCCTTTGATTTAGAGCGACTGCACTTTCAAGTGCACTTGCAGTGCAAAGTGGATTTGCCTTTCATAAATAACCCCCAATGTGTCAACATGTGCTATCTGCCATCATGGGATAGCAATGTACGCGTTTTGTGGGTGCAACCCGTTCCTCACAACTAAAGTAGGTCCCGAAACACGTCCATTGATCCCCCATGATGGGAGCTTATTTCAGAAAGAACAATCCACTTTGCCCTACAGGTGCACTTTCAAATGCACTTGCATTGCACTTGTAGTGCAAAGTGGTTTTGCTTTTTTGAAATAAGCCACAGTGTGTCAGCATGTGCTAGCTCCCATCATGGGGGATCAATGGACGTGTTTCGGGGGTGCAACCCCTTCCTCTCACGTACTTTAGTTTCAAGGAAGGGGTTGCACCCACAAAACGCGCACATTGATATCTCATGATGGCAGATAGCACATATTGACACACTGTGTGCATCTTCAAAATTTGGCTTTTCAATTACTTTAAAACTTTAAAAAAATGTACAACAATAACGACAAAATTTACATTTTTTTTGGGGTTTAGATTTTGCCTAAAACATCAATGATGTTGCTCTGTCTTTTTTGAACATCATTGATATTATGCTTGAGCTTTTCTAAATCTGGATTGCACAAGATGATCTCACTGATGAGGACTTGTGCACTTGCACTGCTGAAGTGAGTTTCTTCTTCCACAACATCCATATCACCTAAACATAAAAAAACACACCATGTATTATAAATATGCAGGCATCCATCTATTACCTGAAGCTGTGGTCTCAGACACTGACCTGTTGTGGACACCATTTCGACCACTTCCTGAACCTCTGCATCCACATCCTCAGGTTCTGCATCCACATCCTCAGGTTCTGCATCCACATCCTTAGGTTGTGTGCTGAGTTCCCCTTCTTCAGGAGGTGTGGGGTTCCTGGTGTCCTCAGATGTCCCAATTTATTTCTCCCCTATGTGAATACAAAAAAGGTATACTTAGCAGACAGATATTTGAGGTGAGAAATAGTAATACAGTCAGGTCCATAAATATTGGGACATCGACACAATTCTAATCTTTTTGGCTCTATACACCACCACAATGGATTTGAAATGAAACGAACAAGATGTGCTTTAACTGCAGACTCTCAGCTTTAATTTGAGGGTATTTACATCCAAATCAGGTGAACGGTGTAGGAATTACAACAGTTTGTATATGCGCCTCCCACTTTTTAAGGGACCAAAAGTAATGGGACAGATTAACAATCATCCATCAAACTTTCACTTTTTAATACTTGGTTGCAAATCCTTTGCAGCCTGAAGTCTGGAATGCATAGGCATCACCAGACGCTGGGTTTCATCCCTGGGGATGCTCTGCCAGGCCTCTACTGCAACTGTCTTCAGTTCCTGCTTGTTCTTGGGGCATTTTCCCTTCAGTTTTGTCTTTAGCAAGTGAAATGCATGCTCAATCGGATTCAGATCAGGTGATTGATTTGGCCATTGCATAACATTCCACTTCTTTCCCTTAAAAAACTCTTTGGTTGCTTTCGCAGTATGCTTCGGGTCATTGTCCATCTGCACTGTGAAGCGCCATCCAATGAGTTCTAAAGCATTTTGCTGAATATAAGCAGATAATATTGCCCGAAACATTTCAGAATTCATCCTGCTGCTTTTGTCAGCAGTCACATCATCAATAAATACAAGAGAACCAGTTCCATTGGCAACCATACATGCCCACACCATGACACTACCACCACCATGCTTCACTGATGAGGTAGTATGCTTTGGATCATGAGCAGTTCCTTTCCTTCTCCATACTTCTCCAACCAAAGAGTTTTTTAAGGGAAAGAAGTGGAATGTTATGCAATGGCCAAGTCAATCACCTGACCTGAATCCGATTGAGCAAGCATTTCACTTGCTGAAGACAAAACTGAAGGGAAAATGCATCAAGAAAAAGCAGGAACCGAAGACATTTGCAGTAGAGGCCTGGCAGAGCATCACCAGGGATGAGACCCAGGGTCTGGTGATGTCTATGCGTTCCAGACTTCAGGCTGTAATTGACTGCAAAGGATTTGCAACCAAGTATTAAAACGTGAAAGTTTGATGGATGATTGTTAGTCTGTCCCATTACTTTTGGTCCCTTAAAAAGTGGGAGGCACATATACAAACTGTTGTAATTCCTACACCGTTCACCTGATTTGGATGTAAATACCCTCAATTAAAGCTGAAAGTCTGCAGTTAAAGCACATCTTGTTTGTTTCAATTCAAATCCATTGTGGTGGTGTATAGAGCCAAAATTATTAGAATTGTGTTGATGTCCCCATATTTATGGACCTGACTGTATGAAACATTGCTTGGAAGTGTCGTCCAATTGTCTGTTTTGGCAGAGTTCCAAGCTGAAGACATGATTTTTTCCCTTTCAAAAGCTGGAAAATGTACCTGTTTTGTGCAAGTTTCACACATGGAGAGACCCCTAGTATCCACTGGAGCACCTGTGTGGGACACCATAAAAAGGTTGTTATGGTGTCCCACACTAGTGTTCCTGCGTCCAGCTGCTGAGTGTCCTCTCCTTACACTGAATCAAGTTGTCATTTCATTATAGTTTCAAACACATCTAGACAACAATGTAATAAACTTCTTTTAATACAAATAGGCATGAACAAATGTAGTTAACCTGCATCTGCCAAAAACTACGTATTAGTGGTCGAACAAACGATGTTTACAACAGTAAAGAAAAGCACATGGACCAGCACGAAAGTAATAATAATAATAGGAACACACAACAAATACTTACTTTTTTGCAGCACTTTGCTGAACCTTCTATACTGATCCTGCTCTCTCAATTTCAGGTCTGACCAGCTTTTCCTCAATTGCTCCTTGGATCGTCGTACCCCAAAAGTCCTGTGCAGACTTCTCACAACTTTAGTCATGATCTTGGCTTTTCTCACATTTGGGTTTCTGTATGGTCCATGCTTCCCATCATAGTCTGCCCTCTTCAAGATGTCCACCATCTCCACCATCTCTTCAAAGGACATATTTGAGGCCTTATATCTCCTCCTGGATCTGGAACTGCCTTGCTCCGGGCTTTCGTCATCGTTGCTGATAATAACAGCACACACCTGCTGTGTCTCCACCATGTGCTCTCCCACTGCCTGGAAAGAGAAGAGGCGGGGAATACACTAGAAAGAAGCACAGGGGCAGAGTTTCATGCATGCGCAGTGTATATAAAGCATAACATGCGGGCATCGTACGTACGATCTGTGAGTGGAGGACGGAGGATCATTAGCGCCAATTGTGCAAACGAAGGTACAATTGTAACTTGGGGCATCAGTGGTTAGTGGCCTATATTGCTTATAGATTGAGGCCTATATTGGGACAAGATTAGGAGAGTTTAGCCTGACATTAGGGTTTGTCTTGTGTTGTGTCTTGCAGATAAAATAGTGGATAAATTCACAGACCCTGACTTCCTGCCCAACTTCATAGATAAATATAGGGAGCTGCAATGTCTCTGGCAAGTCCAATGCAGGGACTATTCGAACAAGCAAAAGAGGAAGGCAGCGCTGGATCAACTGTTGGAATTGGTGAAGCCTGTGTATCCCACGGCAGACATCAACTATTTGAAGGCCAAAATTGGTAGCCTGAGGAGCACATATAATAGGGAGCGCAAGAAGGTCCAGGATTCCCAGAGATCCGGAGCAGCAGCAGATGACGTATATGTTCCCAGCCTGTGGTACTACGCCAGACTGCGTTTTTTGTCAGACCAGACAGAACCCAGGCCATCACTATCTACACTTCCTTCAACACTTCCTTCCACATCGGCTGAGGCTCCTGAAGTCCAACCTGGGCCTTCCACCTAGGAAGAAGATGTGGAGTAGCCCAGCTTGACCCAGGTATAACATTGTTAAAGATATTTCTTGTCAAAAATTGAATGATGTTAACTAGATGTTATTGATCACTAATTTCTGATTTAACAAAGTGGTTTACATATCAATAGACAGTAGTAGCCAAAAATGATTGGGAAAAGAATGAAAAATTCTGGGGTTAGAATGATAGTCTTTTCTATTTGGTTCAATTTGCAACAGTCATGAGCTCAAAATTGTCTGTAATTGATGACCAAAAAACTAAAACTATGTACCATTTTCATACACAGGAAAGTCTAAACCAGGAGGAGGCCGTGGCAAGTAGCCTGGCGGAATCCCAGGTTCCTCCCCTCTGCCCTCCAACCAAAAGCACCAGGAAGGCAAGGAATCTTGAGGAGTCCACAGCTGTTTTTCTAAAACAGGCTACTGCAGGACTAACCACGACCCCTGGTGGTCACGGGGCATTTGGATGTGTCACAGCAAGAAAACTAGAACACATGGAGGAGGGTCAATGCATGATCCGTGAAGAAATAATTCTTCCTGCCCTAAACAAGGGGGTGAGGGGCCACCTCACAACTCAAACCCACCTGTGTGAGTTGGACCATACTCCTCCACCACCTCCAGCAACACCACAGCCACCCAACCCACCACAGCAGCATGGAAGGAAGCGTGGAAGGAAGTGTTGAGAGTGATGGCCTGGGTTTGGTGTGGTCTGGCAAAAAATGCAGGCTGTTGTAAGACCACAGCCTCTGGACATATATGTCATCTGCTGCTGCTCCCGATCTCTCTGAGTCCTGGACCGTATTGTGCTCCCTATTAAATAGACTCCTCAGGTTACCAATTTTGACAGTCAAATAATTGACGTCTGCCCTGGGGTACAAAGGCTTCACCAATTCCAACTGTTTCTCCAGTGTTGCCTTCCTCTTTATTTTGTTATGACCCCTATTAAATTTCATTTTTTTTTGGACAAATACTTGGCTATGTGTTTTACTTCAAAAAGGACAGTTTGTTTGTGAGTAGGGAGGTACATTTCTAAAATACTATGTCAAATTAACAAGGGACACCAACATAGTTGTATCTTTGAGATTAAAAAATACAAGATAATAATGGTGTTGTGGTAACTTGACACGCAAAACGAAAAAAAAAATTATGGAGATCACTAGAAAAAAAAAAATATTCCGGAGATCACGAGAAAAAGAAATAGATTATTCTGGAGATCACGAGAAAAAAAAAAAAAGATTATTCAGGAGATCAGGAGAAATAATAATAATAATAATAATAAAAAAAAAAAACGTTTGCCAGAACTCTGTGAATATCATCAGCAAAACAACTTCATTATTATAGCATTATAAAGAAGAAGAGAATGCGCTGCATTGAGAGATTTCATAATTTGCCATGTGACGAATGTGATATCTACATTACGAACGATAGTTTTACAAGACTGAGCGCTTCCGGCTCATACTTGATTCCAAGCATGCGTGAACTTTTGTGCGCGGACTTGTGTACATTCAGTCAGACTTTCTGACAACAAAGTTTTGTTGGTGGAAAATTTGAGAACCTGCTAGCCAACATTTGTTGGCAGAAAGTCCGACATCAAATGTTCGATGGAGCATACACATGGTCGGACTTTCAGCCAACCAGCTCACATCGAACATTTCCGGTCGGTGTGTACGCGGCATTAGAATAACAGGGGAGGTGAAGCCTCCATCAATCAAAATGTAATATCCCACCCCCCTTGTGTTTAGCTGGTTAGTGGGCATAGAGGTGGAGGGATTGAGTGGATTTAGTGGGCTATCATTTACTGGTTTGTATACGCCCACATGTGTGACTCTATAGTCACATGGGCTGCTCAGATGTGATAGAGAGGAAATGCTCAGGGTAGAAAATATACTGTAAATTGAGCATGCACACTAGCTGTCAACACTGCTCTGCAAAATCCCTAATTGCAGTGGGGACATAGACAGAATGGGGAGATAGAGAACAGCAGGATCAACCAGGGTTTTTGCAGAATACAGAAAGCAAATCCCATAGTGATTGAGTGACTATGAACATCATGTAATACGAGGTGTTTCTAAAAAGTTTGGTAAATGGTCTGAAATCTCAACGGCAACATGGGCCAGGTGCATGTGCATGCACATGGCTATCCAGAGACACTGGGGAAAACAGAGACGCATGAAATGTTGGTGCAAGTGTATGGGACGGAAGACTGTGAGCAGAAAATTTGTTTTTGACTGGTTCAAACGCTTTCGTGGCGGGAAGGAAATGAGTGAGGATGAGCCACGTTCAGGTCGACCGTCAACAAGCAGAACCCCAGACATGATTGAGTGAGTGCAACAAATGCTGGCACAAGATCGGCGACTGACTCTACAATTGATGGCGAAGGAATTGGGCATTAGCAAAGACACGGTGTGCACCATCGTCCGCGAAGATTTGTGTAAGCAGAAGATCTCTTCCAGGTTTGTGCTGCACAAGCTGACAGAGGAACAGAAAGAAAAATGGATGGAAACCTCTGGGGATTTCATTACCATGTGTGATCAGGATCCATCCTTATTGCGAACCAGTTCGAACTGGATTTCAAGCAGCAGTCGATGGAATGGCGTTCACTGTCTTCCCTGTGACCCAAAAGGAGTCATCTGCAAAAGTCCAAGGTCAAGACAATGTTTTGCGGATGTGGCGGCAATCCAAGTATGTGTGACAGCGGTTCTGCGAAAAGCTTCCTAAAGAAGCCTTTGCTGACCGTCTCCTGAAGCTTTATGAACGTTGCCAAAAGTGTGTTGTGAAGGATGCCGATTATTTTGAAGGCCACTAAAGGTTTTGTTTGTATCTTCTGTTTTGTTTGTTTTCTGATACCATTCATCGAACTTTTAGACACACCTTGTACAGCATTTATTGACAGTTATTAATGATGTTGGTTTAATGACACTTTAACGGTTTACAGCAGGTGATTATTAAACATATTATGATCTCTTTCTCTTTGTCCTTTTTACTTCCATGCTTTCCCAACATAGGGTCCGTAGAGTGGAGTAACAAGGTCCAGGCCACCGATACTAGAAAAAAAAATGAGTAAAAGAATGGAAAAGAAAAATATTTGGAAATTAGGATGAGACAAGAGGAGGGGAAAATGTGAATCAGTGTGAGTGCCGGGAGCCCTATCTTCTGTTTAAATAGTTTGTATTAGTTTTCAAAAGAAAGTAGGTATAAAATTCTCAATGGCATAACAATTACGACAAAATACAAAGGGTACAACATCAAACACAGTATGTGCTAACATTATGTGCATATCTTTCCTGAGAAAAATGTAAGTGGAAACGCTCAACCACTAGGGAGGCCAGCTTTTTGATAACATAGGATCCCATAGAAAAGTGATGGCTAAATACAAAGGGCTGCGACAGAATGATTAAGCACAGTTGTGTGAAACGCATTCGCTGTTGCTCCTAGAGCTGTGTCCATTCATGTCTTGTCCAGGATTTTAATCTTTCTTCAATAAACTTGGATTTTTTTATGCTGGAAGTGCTGCCACTTTTCTTCTTGTCTTATGGAACTTTGGATTGCGGACCAAGCAGACACCCGGCAATGACAGTAGTACAGGACTTTATCTGGTGATCTTTCTAGGAGCGATGCGATCTCACTTTCTCTTCTGCATAAAGATCCAATGTATAGCAGCCATCTCACTGGGTACCCTTTCCAAGTATCTCAACTGAGGTACTGTGCATGACTAGGCCGGGTTAGCCCGTGCATTATCAAAATACATTTAAAAAACAAAAAGAAGAAAGACCATCAGAAAAGAAAAAGAAGAGAAAAAGGGGAGATGGAGATAGAGAAGAAATAAAAGAAAGAAAAAAAAAAAGAGGAAAAAAAAAATTGCTCATCCAAGGCTACTGCAAGATTCAGAAAGCATCCCCTTCAAGCGTCAAGGACTTGTAAATAAGTCAGCCAAGGTCCCCATACCTTGTCAAAATGTCTTTGTTTATCCCTTATAACACTCACAATTTTTTCGTGTAACATAATCCAGGTTAGTTTGCATTTTAACAGGGCTAGATCAACTACTGGATTCTTCCAGACTGTGGCGATAGCTATCTTGGCTTCCTTTGGGAATATTGATCATCGTGACAGAGTATATCAAAGAATGGACACCCAGGAGCCCTATCTTAACCTGGTATGGACTGCCTCACGCAGATATCCTGCGGCAGGGTGGCCCTCCTGCGCAAAAGCACATACCTGTGCATGATTTTGTGCACTGGGTCTGCCTCCAGCGTCCTGCTCCAGTTGTGATTGGACACAGAGGGAGCATGTCCACCGGAACCTGGCAATGGTTCTCAGGAGAGGCAGAACGGCGGTCTGCCTATGTAAATGAGGCAGACCGCAGTTCTGTGAGAGGGGAAGACAGAGATCTTGTGTTTCTGCTTAGAAACACGGATCTCTGTCTTCCCCCAGTCAAACCCCCCCCTCCCCCCACAGTTAGAAAGCACTCCCTAGGAGCACAACCCTTTGTTCACCCCTGATGTTAACCCCTTCCTTGCCATTAGTACATTAGTACAGTGACAATGCATTTTTTTTAGCAATGACCACTGTATTAGTGTCACTAGTCACCAAAAAAGTGTCAAAAGTGTCAGTTAGGTGTCCCATTTCTCCGCCGAAATATCGCAGTCCCGCTAAAAATCGCTTGTCCCCGCCATTACTAGTAAAAAAAAAAAAAAAAATCCATAAAAATATCCCATAGTTTACTAGTAAAAAAATAAAAATAATAAAAATGCCACAAAATCTATCCCCTATTTTGTGGACACGATAACTTTTGTGCAAACCAATCAATATACGCTTATTTTTTTTTTTTTACCAAAAATATGTAGCAGAATACATATTGGCCTAAATTGATGAATAAATTAGATTTTTTACATGTTTTTATTGGGTATGTTTTATAGCATAAAATAAAAAATATTGTTTTATTTTTTTTTAAATTGCCGATCTTTTTTTGTTTATAGTGCAAAAATTAAAAACCTTAGGGGTGATCAAATACCACCAAAAGAAATCTCTATTTGTGGGAAAAAAGGGCATCAATTTTATTTGGGTACAGTGTCGCACGACCGCACAATTGTCAGTTAAAGTAATGCAGTGCCGTATCGTAAAAAAATGGCCTGATCATGAAGGGGGTAAACCTTTTGGGCTGAAGTAGTTAATCAATATATGTTATATTATTAGGGAGTCGATGATCCTGTTTTTTTTTTTTTTTTTGCACAGCATTATATTGATTCTTGTTGAAATGCAGTGAGAGAAAGATAGTGGGGGTCATTTACTATAGAGCTGCGGCGCTAATTAGCGCCAATTGCCGGTAATTAGCGCTAAAACGGTATTCACTATAGCGCTGGTGAGAAAATACTCCCAAAATCGAATTTACTATAGTTCCCTGAAACCAAATAGCACCCAAACCCTTACTCTGCTAAAACCTGGCGTAGTGCACATGGAAATAATGTTTAGAGCATGATATAATTGCCTAAACAGTACTGAAATATGTGGTATATTATTTAAAGATAATCTGCTTTTAAACTGTGTGAAAAAGTGATTTTTACACTGAAATATCTTTAAAAGTCTGAGAAGTGAAAAATTCCCCGTTTTGGACAACTAGGTGCTAACACAACTGAGTATGCTCAGACCTGAAAATAGCTCTCGTTTTAGCTCCAGTGTCTTTTTTACCTGGCGCTATAGTAAATACCAGAATGAGAGCTAATTAGAGAGCATTTTTTTGAAGTGAAAATCTGCTCTATTCTAGTCCAAATCAAGTATTAGCCATTGATTCTAATGGAACAATTCTAACTTTCACAAAAAAAAACCTTTTAATGTTGAGATGAAATGTATCTTTCTTTGAAATAAATTTTCCTTTGCAACATTGTTGCTTCTACTTAAAATATTTTGTTTTTAGGAATACTAGAATGTGGAATGTTTTGATGTTTTGTCACTTTCACTTGTTACTCTCCATCTCACAACAATCTTTACCCAAACTCACACAGGTGTCTTTATAATCCACAAACAATACCATTGCTGATGCAAATTTAAAATGAATCACAATTTTTTTTGTGCTTTTTATTATTTCCAAATATTCATAATTTGAGCCCAAAAATGTGATATGTGTACCAACATCAGAAATCAAAATATAATTCCCAAAAATTTGAGGGTAAAATTCTACTCCCACCCATAAAATAACACCAAATATCACAGAATAAATCAAGAAGAATAACTCTTGAGTAATGTAATTCCATCACCTGTATGTCCAAAGAAATGCAGTATTTATATGTGTATTTATGTGTAGTTATGTGTAGGAGGCTTTCACATGTGGCAGCTCCGTGGCTTAGAGGTTAGAACTTCTGCTGAGTGTCCGGATTCAAATCCAACCATGTTGCTTCGTGTAGAGAAGTTGTCTCATCTCCCAGGTCCTATAACTATGTCTAAATGTAGTATTTACAGTATTTTTGTGTAGGAGGGTTCCACCACCATTGTAAGTCTTTTCCAGATACACTATTTAGCCAAAAGTATTGGGACATCTGCCTTTACACACACATGAACTTTAATGGCAGCCCAGTCTTAGTCCGTAGGGTTAAAATTTGATTTGGCCCACCCTTTGCCGCTAGAACAGGTCAGGACTCTGTGCAGGCCAGTCAAGCTTCTCCACCCCAAACTTGCTCATCCATGTCTTTATGGACCTTGCTTTGTGCACTGGTGTGCAGTCATGTTGGAACAGGAAGGGGCTTTCCCCAAACTGTTCCCACAAAGTTGGGAGCATGAAATTGTCCAAAATGTCTTGGTATGCTGACGCCTTAAGAATTCCCTTAACTGGAACTAAGAGGCCAAGCCCAACCCCTGAAAAACAACCCCACATCATAATTCCCCCTCCACCAAATCATTTGGACCAGTGCACAAAGCAAGGTCCATAAAGATATGGATGAGTGATTTTGGGTGGAGGAACTTGATTGGCCTGGACAGAGTCCTGACCTCAACACAACAGAACACCTTGGGGATGAATTAGAGAGGAGACTGTAGGTCAGGCCTTCTCGTCCAACATCAGTGCCTGACCTCACAAATGCACTTGGAAGAATAGTCAAACATTCCCATAGACACACTCATAAACCTTATGGACAGCCTTCCCAGAAGAGTTGAAGCTGTTATGGCTGCAAAAGGTGGGCCAAATGAGTTTTGAACGCAATACTAATACTGGGATGCCATTACAGTTCATGTGCGTTTAAAGGCAGGCGTCCCAATACTTAGGCCAATATATTGTATATTGCTTGTGACACTGAGCATGGCTATGGACTTAGGGCTGGTTCACACCACAGAGATGCAGAGAACATGCGTGGGGCTGCCTGGTGGCTAAGTGGGTAGCAGTTCTGTCTAGCAGCACCTGGGATGTTAGTTCAATTCCCCAACATGCTAATCCTTGTGTTGAAGTTTATATGTTCTCCCTGTGTGGGTTTCTCACCACAATCAAAAGACATGCTGGCATGTTATTTGTCTCCTGTCAAAATAGGTTCTAATGTAAGAAAGTTAATTTTGGACTTTATATTAGAAGCTCATTGCAGGCAGGGACTGATGTTAATGTTTGTTAGCACTAATCATGCCCAGGGACTTGGACATTTCAAATTTTACGGTTTACACTGCACAGGTACATATGCTTAGAAAACTGTTGCTTTGTTTATGTGGATGCAAATGGACTTTGATCTTTGTCCTGTAGTTGGAGATTTGATGCACATAGCCAAGGGCTAACACAGTTGCAAATAGTATTATGTGTTCCTGCTCATCAGGTGCAATCACTTTAGATATACACGAAGAGACAGATTGAAAGATACTGGTGGGCTTGTACTTCTATTGGGTGTGTCAGTGTGCTAACAACCTGGTAGTTGTGGGGGTCTGCAGGCGGGGGGCTTATCAGAATCTACTTTTGTACCCCCTTACCATTTCACACAGGGGGGGCTGGGATCTGGGGGTCCCCTTGTTAACCACCGGGCAAGGGTTGTGGGGATGAGGCCCTTGTACCTATCAACATGGGGACAAGGTGCTTTGGGGGGCTACCCCAAATCACCCTCCTAAAGTTGAGGGCATGTGGCCTGGTACGGTTCTGGAGGAGGGGGCGCTCTCTCGTCTCCCCTCTTTTCCTGCGGCCTGCCAGGTTGCATGCTCGGATAAGGGTCTGGTATGGATTTTTGGGGGGACCCCACACCATTTTTTTTAAATTTTGGCACGGGGTTCCCCTTAAAATCCATACCAGACCTGAAGGGTCTGGTATAGATTTTGAGGGGAACCCCACGCCATTTTTTTTAAAAATTTGGCCAGGGTTCCCCTTAATATCCATACCAGACCTGAAGGGCCTGGTACAGAATTTAGGGGGACCCCCACGCCATTTTTTAAAAAAATTTTGGTTCAGGGTTCCACTGTGGGGAATTCCCATGCCGTTTTTGTCAATGAACTTTTATGTGTATTGTCGGACCGACAATTCATTAATAGCCGCGAGTAGTTTTAAATGACTTTTTTTCCTTTGAAATGTCATTTTGCTGTCAGACTGTTCTAAACACGAGAAACATGCGCCCCTTTACAGGCATACTATAGACACCCCCCAGGTACGAAATTTAAAGGAATATTATACTTATTGTTTCACTCTAAGCATTATTAAAATCACTGCTCCCGAAAATACATCCATTTTTAAAAAAAATTTTTGCATTGATACATGTCCCCTGGGGCAGGACCCGGGTCTCCAAACACTTTTTATGGCAAAGAACTTGCATATAAGCCTTCAGTGAGAACTTTGGATTTTGCAGGTTCAAACCCCATTGACTTCCACTATTCCAGCATATGTGATCTGACAGGCATTATTGCCGGCAATAGCGCTGCTTTCCATTTGCATTAGCGCTGACTTTCTGAGAGTTGAAGTCTTTCTGGCCTTTTTTGAGAGTTATTTTTTGGTACTGCAGGATAATTTTTTGGCGCTATAGTAAATGACTCCCAATGTCAAAATGTACAAGCTTCATACAATCTGATCCTAGAACAGTCCAAAAGCTGCATCATCTCCCAACTGTCCCTGATTTCGAGGGACTGTCCCTGACTTGGAACAATGTCCCTCTGTCCCTCTTTCGTCCTCATTTGTCCCTCATTTTGGTCTAATCTATATAGTTGTATGTAAAATGCACTTTTTATCTGTGCTTCCCAGTGCTAAATCTTTCATCCAATTTCTAAATTGCTGCATTTGTAAACTCCAAAAGCCAATATAAACGAATAGTAGTGGTAAAAAAAAAAAAAAACATTTGTGGGTTTAACTAATATTTTTTTTGTATAATTCTCCTGTAAGGGGGCGTGGCAGGGGGTGTGTCCTATGCCTACATACTTTTGCTAGTAGGAGTCCCTCATTCCCATCTCAAAAAGTTGGGAGGTATGTGTGTGCTCACCTTTCTAGAAACCACATCTCCTTTTCTTTTATGATTGTATTACACTGTTACCGCCGAAGCCTCAGATAGGACATTAGCACAATTGCTTGGAGTAGTACAGTACATAGTGAAAATCTGGCACCAGTGTGTAAAACACACATACCTGGCCATAATGTGAGCCTTTGGGGTGATTTAATATATTGACAACACACCCTTTTTTAAATAATCACATCAATTCCTAATAATAACAACATGCAAGAACATACAGCAAAATGCGCTGTGTATAGTTTACCCTTTTCGGCTCCATGTATTTATGAGGTTATATATAGTTATTAATCCAATTTATGAAAGTAAACTATAAAATGAAGTGGAATGTTTTCTTCTACGGCTGCTTTGATATGCGGCAGGATAAATTAATGTTTCCCTGAACAGGGGCATTCTTCTCTATTTCTAAGCTGACCTATTTTTCAAATGGAACCATTAAGTTTTATTAATGGGACTAATGCTTTGCATTGAGGCTGAATTAAAATGGGAAAGGAGATGCTTAAGGGTAACCGGGTGATGAAAGGCAACATTAATATACAAAACCTGAAGCTGCTGTTTCCTATTTATAATGCCATATGCTCATGTAAGTCATATTTAAGCTATAAACAGTGGCGCCTAGGGAGTATGGGCTACAGTTACCTTAAAAAAGCAAAAGACTCCAGATGGTTTAGCCTTACTGAACTTTTTATGGGTAAGGGAAATTAAAGTTTGTTTTTGTGAGTACAGTTTTTCAGTTATTGTAACACTGACACTGACTATAGTTCATCATTAGGGATGAGCGAAATTGATTTGTTTTAATTTCCCCCAAATTTTGTGAAAATCTGGACTACAATGTAACAAGTACTATGGATCCCGGCTAAAGTATGAAAGGTGCATTCCCCAAATATTGTAAGAGAGCTCAAGAAAACCGTACAGGGTGTTGTCTATCTATAGGTGTTCACGGTTGTCTATCTATAGGTGTTCACGGTCAAACCTAAAGACTGCAACAGAAAATATTCCCTAATATAAATAATTGGAAATGATTATTTATGTGATTGTATACAAGTGATTGTAAAGGTATTTTTTTTAACCACTTGACCTCCAGAAGGTTTACCCCCCTGCATGATCAGGCCATTTTTTGCGATACTGCACCGCGTTATTTTAACTGACAATTGCGTGGTCGTGCAACGCTGTACCTAAACAACATTTCCTTAAATGTCCTTATTCCCCACAAATAGAGCTTTCCTTTGGTGGTATTTGATCTCCTCTGCAGTTTTTATTTTTTGCACTATAAGGCTACTTTCACACTGAGGTGCTTTTCAGGCATTTTAGCGCTAAAAATGGTGCCTGTAAAGTGCCTGAAAATCGCCTCTCAAGCCACCCCAGTGTGAAAGTCTGAGTGCTTTCACACTGGGGCAGTGCGCTTGCAGGACAGGAAGAAAAGTCCTGCAAGCAGTGTCTTTGGGGAGGTGCAGGAGCAGTGTATACACCGCTCCTGCCATTGAAATCAATAGGCAGCGCTGCCAAAGCTCCTGAAAAATGCTTCGGCGGTATCGCTTTTCGGGCGCTTTTAATCCTTTCCTCCGCCGCTAGCGGGCGCTTTAAAATTATCAGCACTTTACCGCTAATGTAGCCCGCACCCTAGTGTGAAAGAGGTCTTAACAAAAAAAGGCCGACAGTTTTGAAAAAAAAAATATATTTTTTACTTTTTGCTATAATACATATCCAATTAAAAAATTGACAAAAATCAGATTTATTCATCAATTTAGGCCAATATGTATTCTGCATCATATTTTCAGTAAAAGAAATCAGCGTATATTGATTGGTTTGCGCAAAAGTTATAGTGTCTACAAACTGTGTTTTTTATATATTTATATTTTTATCTATATTTTTATTTTATTTGCTTTTATTTTTTTACTTGTGGCGATCAGCGAATTATAGCGGGACTGCGATATTGCGGCGGGCAGTCAGGATACTAACTGACACTTTTGACACTTTTTGGGGACCAGTGACACCAATACAGCGATCGGTGCTAAAAAATATGCACTGTCACTGTGCTTAAGACACTGGCTGGGAAGGGGTTGACATCAGGGGCGATCAAAGAGTTAAATGTGTGCCTGACCAGTGCTTTACTACTTTGGGGGAGCTGTTTGTACTAGGGGAAGACATGGATCGGTGCCCCTTCTTAGCATGGCTGCTGTTGCCTCCATGTCCAGTGAGATAAGAGAGGAGAGCGCCACCACTCTCACGCACAGCACTGGATCAACATCGGGCTCAGGTAAGTATTTAGGAAGGACTGGGGGGGGGGCAGAAAACAGAAGGTTTTTTACTTTAATGCATGCTGTATGGTAAAAAACCTTCTGCCTTTACAACTACTGTATTTTTTGCTCTATAAGACGCCCCCCCCGCCCAAAAAATGAGGGGAAACGTCTGAGCGTCTTATGGAGTGAATATTGACCAGGTCTCCCCCTCCCCTGTCACTGTCACCGCCGCCGAGTTGGAAAACCGAGCCGGCCGCTCGGCTCCTCAGTGGCAGAAGATAGGAGGAGTCCGAGTCAGCGGTGCAGCCTTTCAGTGAACGAGCACGGCCCGGCAACTGAGCTTCATAAATCCTTAAACTAGCGATGATGAGTTCTTGGGGTTCCCAGAAAACTAGAAGAGTACTCTAACCTTAAGCCCCATACACACTATCAGATTTGTAGAGCAAGGGCCTGCCTGATTGCATACACATTGAAACTCCTAAGGTTTGACCTAATATTACATGGTTTTGGTAAATCTGAAGGAAAAACTCAGCAGAAAATCTGATAGTGTGTATGGGGCTTTAAAGTCTCTCCTCATTTGTTAATGACCGTGATGATGGTTCTTAATGCCAGTGTTGACTACTGTTCACTTTACATGGTTGAAATATTATTTTGTAATATTTTATTAAATATTTTAGTACACCATTTGGTTTGTTTTCCTCCTCTAAAACCTAGGTGCGTCTTATGGTCAGGTGCGTCTTATGGAGCGAAAAATACAGTACTTTAAGAATGACTGACTTGGACTGACACCGCAGTCTATTCATTTAAAGTGTATCTATGGTCAACATTTAAAATCATATATTAATTTCCACATTGCATTTCAATTATTTTGAGCCTACTCTGATTAATTTGAATGATCTTAAAGTTTGTAAACTTACTTTGTGAAGATCCATTCCCCACACATTTACTTTCTTGAATTCTGTGACACGTATTCACTGAGTAGGCATTGCTGTGTCACACATTATTATTATTATAATACAGGCTTTATATAGCGCCAATAGTTTGCACAGCGCTTTACAACATGAGGGCAGACAGTACAGTTACAATACCATTCAATACAGGAGGAATCAGAGGTCCCTGCTCGTTAGAGCTTACAATCTAGAAGGGAGGGTCAAGTGATACAAAAGGTAATAACTTTGGGGGATGAGCTGATGGAGAAAATAAATGTACAGTTGTTCAGTGGAGTCGGGATAGGCTTCTCTGGAGAGAAGGGTTTTCAGGGATCGCCTAAAAGTGGATAGAGTAAGAGATACTCGGACAGATTGGGGTAGGGCATTCCAAAGGATGGGAGAGGCTCGGGAGAAGTGCTGGAGGTGAGCATGGGCGGAGGTGACAAGGGAACTAGAGAGCAGGAGGTCTTGGGAGGAACAAAGAGACTGATTTGGTTGGTATTTTGAGACTAGGTTAGTGATGTAGCTGGGGGCCAAATTGTGGATGGCTTTGTAAGTTATTGTTAGTAATTCCAATTTAATGTGTTGGTGTGTTGGGTGAGTGGCAGCCAATGGAGGGATTGGCAGAGAGGGGTAGCAGATGCCGAGCGGTTTGTAAGGTGGATGAGTCTGGCAGCAGCATTAATGATGGACTGAAGGGGGGATAGGATATGTCAGGGTAAGCCAATTAAGTTGCAGTAGTTGACGCGAGAGATGGATTAGAAGCTTTGTGGTGTCATTGGGTAGGAAAGGGCGTATCTTAAAGATGTTGCGGAGGTTGAGGCGGCAAGCTTTGGAAAGTGATTGGATGTGGGGCCGAAGGGAGAGTTCAAATTCCTTGATTACACCTAGCACCCCGGCATGCGGGAATGGGTTGATGGGTGTGCCATTGATCTTAACAGAGAAGCCAGGGGAAGAGGCACGTGGGGGAGAAAATATTATGATCTCGGTTTTAGATATATTGAGTTTGAGTAGGTGGTGTGACATCCAGGCCAATATGTCTGTCAGTAAATTAGTGATGCGTGAGGAGATTGATGTTGTGAGCCAAAGGGTGCCTTCTGAACTACAGAGGTGCTGAGAGGAGGAGTTTCAGGAGGTGGAGTCAGCACAGTAATCAATGCTTGCAGGCAACAAGGTACCATGGGATATATAGTCCTTAAAAATTGAAATTAAACTGCATAGAAGAAGTTGCAATGCCTGCAGGAAATCTGGGAAGTTGCGGAAATAGTTGGCCATCAATTCTGATGTTATAAAATGAAAGTGCATGCCCATAGAATTGCTTTATCTGTGCTTGAATACCTTACCCCTTGTGAGCTGCTACAGTCAAAACAAACTTTAACCTTTATATCATCTGTCCACACCTATCATACTCCTATAAAAGTGTGGCATACAAAAATTTCAAAACAAATAGTCTAACACTCATTTTACACAGCTAATGTCCCCTGTGGAAACTAAATTGAAGTCTCTAGTAAAAATCAATCAATTGTGATTTCAATTTTTATCCACCTGTGAAGGCTTCAAAAAATCTCTCTTGGTACTAATCATGCTCCCCCCATCACCACTTGTGCTTTCACCTGGGATCCCTGATTTTATGTAGGGTCAAAAAAGGCTTGTGTCCTCTTTAACTGGACATAAAATATACTGCAGAACTCCTCTGGTGGTTCTCTATTGGTGTTATGCCTCTTTCTGTAACCAGCCACAAACTGGGATCTTCCTTTTGGACACTTCCCCTTTGAGATGGTTTCCCAAACTCTCTCCTCTCCTCCTCCACTCAGCCATATGAAGAGGAATATGAAGAAAACGCTTTATCCTTAAAATATTTTATTCACTCACTCCCACATTAAAACAGCACTTACATTGTTTAGGTGCCCATAAGCATCAGGATAGAATCACTTGTGTATTGTTAACCACTCCCGAATATATATTAGCAGTTCTAATACAGTTAACCATTTGCGTTCCCTTGAGGTTAACCCCTTCCCAGCCAATGTCATTAGTACAGTGTTAGTGTACAGTATTATATCTGATCACTGTATTAGTGTCACTATTGATGTCAGTGTCAGTCAGTTAGTAACCCTCCTGGCCAGTGTCTCTTAGTACCAGATTCCCGACACACTATCACAATCACACTTTAAAGCGGAGTTCCACTCAAAAAAAAAAGGTCTGCCTATCTGACTCCTACCCCCCCCCCCCCGGGGCCACATTTGGCACCTTTCAGGGGGAAGCGGGTACCTTGTTTTTGACAAGTACCCATCCTCCCCACTTCTGAGAGGATGCTGCAAGAGAAATGAGCCACCCTGAAACAGTAAACCTGGAACAGTGGTTATGGCACCAGCTTAAATTGGAACATAGGAAAGGATTAAAAGATAAAGGATCGGCATATTCAGTAAGTGATTAAATCAGCTGCTGAATGTCCTTAAAATTGTTAGGGTTTACCATCATGTTAAGTCCAATTACTGCTTTAGAGACTATTATGTAGAATTGTGATCCTACAATATATTGTACACATTGCAATCTGGATATCCAATTGGAAAAGTTCCAGCTCATCCTATTGTCGTTGATACAACTGCATCCAGTTTATTATGTTTGTGCTACGCATGCTAAGATTTCTGTACAGTTTGTAAACCTGCAAGTGTGGTACGGATCAATCACAGAATCCGTAAACTGCTTGTCCAGCTTTTCTCTCCATTTGAACTGACACACTCCGGGATTTCTTGTAGTTGTCAAATGGAGAAAACTATCTGACTGTCAAATAGTCAAAAAAATACCTTGGCACATTTTTTACCAGCCCGTTTTGTTTTCCTTTTCTTGACATTTTCTGGGTCGTTTGTCTCCAACAATTGACGACTTCTAAAGATTCCTCCTACACGTGGGATAAAAGGAAATGACAAACTAAATATTTCTCTATAAAGCTTACACAACTGCCCACTGGAATTTTAAATAGTCCTCATTTCGTGTACTTTACATAATTTGTTACACTCAATATAAAACAGACGGCTAGTACAGCTGTAGTGCACGTGTGAGATCCGCAGGCTGCAGTCACATGCTACGCACGTTACCTGATCTGCACAGTTAACAATACCATTTACACGTTATGTTCACACCCAACTGTTGCAGAATGTAGATGGACGATCCCACAAGCTTTAAAAACTAGAGTAACGTCATTCTGAATCATAGTACAAATGTGTGGGAATATTTATGCAAGCGTTCTTTTTGTAAGTTCAAAGTGGTAGTAAACCGCAGTTGTTGAAAAAAAAAAAATCCCTGAAGGGCAATGTTATAATGTGTTAGTATGCACATACTAGCACATTATGAGAGACTTATGCCGCGTACACACGAGCGGACTTTCTATCCTACTTGGTCCGGCACACTTTCCGACGGACTTTGTCCGCCAGGTGCGCCGGACTTTAAAACGGACGGACTTGCCCACACACGCCGGGACTTTCCGGCGGGCTAAGTCCGCCCGTCTTTCCGACGGACTTTCGCCGGAGTTCCGGCGGACTTTCAGAATGAACGGACTTGCCCACACACGGACAAGTCCGTTCATTTTGAACGTGACTCAGGTGTGACGGGACTAGAAAAGGATGTCAATCTTGCCGCTTTTATCGGCGAGATTGACACCTTGCTAGCCCCGTCGCGGGGCATACCAGGCCCTTAGGTCTGGTATGGATTATAAAGGGGAACCCCGCTACGCCGAAAAAACGGCGTGGGGTCCCCCTAAAATCCATACCAGACCCCGATCCGAGCACGCAGCCTGGCCGGTCAGGAAAGGGGGTGGGGAAGAGCGAGCGCCCCCCCCTCCTGAACCGTACCAGGCCGCATGCCCTCAACATGGGGGGTGGGTGCTTTGGGGGAGGGGGGCGCCCTGCGCCCCCCCCCCCAAAGCACCTTGTCCCCATGTTGATGAGGACAAGGGCCTCTTCCCGACAACCCTGGCCGTTGGTTGTCGGGGTCTGCGGGCGGGGGCTTATCGGAATCTGGGAGCCCCCTTTAATAAGGGGGCCCCCAGATCCCGGCCCCCCACCCTATGTAAATGAGTATGGGGTACATGGTACCCCTACCCATTTACCTAGGAAAAAAGTGTAAGTAATAAAACACACTACACAGGTTTTTAAAATATTTTATTAAACAGCTCCGGGGGGGGGGGATCTTCCTCCGGCTTCGGGGGTCTTCTTCCGGCCTCGGGGGTCCCTCCGCTTCATCTTCTCCCGGCGTCCGGTTGGTTCTTCTCCGCTCTCCGGCCTCTTCTCCCGGTGTCGCAGGTCTTCGGCCGGCCCCTCCGCTCTCTTCATGTAGCTCTATTGCGAGCGGAGGTCCGGACTTCTGGGCTTCTGGGCTTCTGGGCTTCTGGGCTTCTGGGCTTCTGGGCTTCTGGGCTTCTCTTCTCTTCTCTTCTCTTCTCTTCCCCCAGATGTTGACACGACGCTCTCTCCGGCTGGACTGGTCTCTGAGGGCTGCGTTGTGACTTATATAGGCGGAGACCCCGCCCCCATATGATGTCACAGTCCCTGGGCATGCTGGGACTGTGACGTTTTAGGGGGCGTGGTCGACCACGCCCTCTAAAACGTCACAGTCCCAGCATGCCCAGGGACTGTGACATCATATGGGGGCGGGGTCTCCGCCTATATAAGTCACAACGCAGCCCTCAGAGACCAGTCCAGCCGGAGAGAGCGTCGTGTCAACATCTGGGGGAAGAGAAGAGAAGAGAAGAGAAGAGAAGAGAAGCCCAGAAGCCCAGAAGCCCAGAAGCCCAGAAGTCCGGACCTCCGCTCGCAATAGAGCTACATGAAGAGAGCGGAGGGGCCGGCCGAAGACCTGCGACACCGGGAGAAGAGGCCGGAGAGCGGAGAAGAACCAACCGGACGCCGGGAGAAGATGAAGCGGAGGGACCCCCGAAGCCGGAAGAAGACCCCCGAAGCCGGAGGAAGATCCCCCCCCCCCGGAGCTGTTTAATAAAATATTTTAAAAACCTGTGTAGTGTGTTTTATTACTTACACTTTTTTCCTAGGTAAATGGGTAGGGGTACCATGTACCCCATACTCATTTACATAGGGTGGGGGGCCGGGATCTGGGGGCCCCCTTATTAAAGGGGGCTCCCAGATTCCGATAAGCCCCCGCCCGCAGACCCCGACAACCAACGGCCAGGGTTGTCGGGAAGAGGCCCTTGTCCTCATCAACATGGGGACAAGGTGCTTTGGGGGGGGGGGGGCGCAGGGCGCCCCCCTCCCCCAAAGCACCCACCCCCCATGTTGAGGGCATGCGGCCTGGTACGGTTCAGGAGGGGGGGGGGCGCTCGCTCGTCCCCACCCCCTTTCCTGACCGGCCAGGCTGCGTGCTCGGATCGGGGTCTGGTATGGATTTTAGGGGGACCCCACGCCGTTTTTTCGGCGTAGCGGGGTTCCCCTTTATAATCCATACCAGACCTAAGGGCCTGGTATGCCCCGCGCTCGCCGCAATAGGAAGATTTGTTTTTCCTATTGCAGCGAGCGCGAGATGCAATACCATCCCCTCGTGTCGTATTTGGTCTGTCGGACCAGCCTACACACGAGCGGGCTTTCCGTCGGACCAGCACACACACGAGCGGACTTTCCGCCCGAAACTGAGTCCGACGGAAAGATTTAAAACATGTTTAAAATCTAGGTCCGGCGGGCTTTTGGGAAGAAGTCCGCCGGAAAAGTCCGCCGCCGCCCACACACGGGCGGATTGTCCGGCACACTCTGGTCCGCCGGACCAAGTATGCCGGAAAGTCCGACCGTGTGTACGCGGCATTAGCTTAGAACGAAGCCCTCTATCGCTGTGCTATCACCGCTGAGATCTTCCTCCGGTTTTCCTTCCGGGTTCACGTCCTCCAGCTACATGAGTGGCCGTCACAGGAGCCGCGGTTTATGGTACGGCCTCTGAAGGTCTGGCACTGTATGGTGGACCTTCAGAGCGCATGCCCCTGTAATGTCACTGGCTGCAAGAACTCTGAATATCTCCTAAACTGTGCAAGTTTAGGAGATATTCACAGTACCTACAGGTAAGCCTTACTATAGGCTTGTCTGTAGGTACAAGTGGTAAAACTGAGTTTACTACCACTTTAACAATTATATACATTAAAACCGAGCAGCTTTCTTTTATATTTCCTGTGGGTGAAAATTTCATACAATTTAAGGGCAACTCAAAGCAGAACTCAATAGATACTGTATATAAAAGATACAAATGCACCTTTGAATATAAATATATATATATATATATATATATATATATATATATATATATAGATAGATAGATAGATAGATAGATAGATAGATAGATAGATAGATAGATAGATAGATAGATAGATAGATAGATATATCCATATAGATCTCTCTCTCTCCCTTTCTCTTTCTCTCTCTCTCTCTATATATTATTATTATTCACGATTTATATAGCACCAACAGTTTACACAGCACTTTACAATGTAGAGGGGGGACAACACAATTACACATATATAGATATATCTATATATATCTAGATAGATAGAGTGCCTTGAAAAAGTATTCACACCCCTTGAAATTTTCCACATTTTGTCATGTTACACCAAAAAACGTAAATGTATTTTATTGAGATTTTATGTGATAGACCAACACAAAGTGGAACATAATTGCGAAGTGGAAGGAAAATGATAAATGGTTTTCAAACTTTTTTTTTCAAATAAATATCTGAAAAGTGTGGTGTGCATTTGTATTCAGCCCCCTTTAGGCCCGGTTCACACTGATGCGAGTTCATAACGAATGTGATGCGTCAAAAGCACTTTAAATTCGCATGTCATCCCTAAAGTCATTGTTTTCAATGACGGTTGTTCACATACATGCGCTGCAATTCCTCTAAGAATGCGATGCGATAGAAAAAGGGTCTTGTGCGAATTTAGTCTCCATAGACATCAATGTAAATCGTTCTTGAGTCGCATTGATGGTTCACATATATGCGAATTCCACCACACTACTCTCCACAAAAACCAGGAAGTTAACACCTTTTTTTTTACATTATGATTCCATTGGCTAGAATATCAATCGCAGCTATGTCCAACTCCTGAAATTCGCGGTAAAATCATGGTAAATTCGCTGTAAATTCGCACCTCCCACAGGACAAAAAACGGAACAAATTCACAGCGCAGCAGTGTGAACCGAGCCTTACTCTGATACCCCTAACTAAAATCTAATGGAATCAATTGCCTTCAGAAGTCACCTAATTAGTAAATAGAGTCCACCTGTAATTTAGTCTCAGTATAAATGCAGCTGTTCTGTGAAGCTCTCTTAGCGAACAAACAGCATCATGAAGGCCAAGGAACACACCAGACAGATCAGAAATAACGTTGTAGAGAAGTTTAAAGCAGGGTTAGGTTATAACAAAATATCCCAAGCTTTGAACATCTCACGGAGCACTGTTCAATCCATCATCCGAAAAAAAAAAAAAAAAAAAGAATATTTTTTCAAGGCACTGCATTTGTTAGTAAGTAAGAATGTATTGAATAAATTAATAGGATTATTTATTTTTTATGTTTTATATGTATATTTAAAAAAAGATTATACTTTTCTTTTACCATCTGTGTGCTCAATTTTCTTTGCTTGACATTTGGAAAGACGATGGCTGATAAAAATATATCAGTAACTCGATTTAGTTTTCCCCATATGAAATCCAAAAGCCTTTACTGAACAAAATATTCTATAAATGAATTAGGAAGTTTTTTTTCATATACAGAGAGTTTATCTTTGACTCATCAACATCTGGTTCCTATGGTTTTCCAAACAAAGATATATTTACCAGTAGAGCGGCATGCCCATGCTCATTGATCTAGAACTATAGTCTCCAGAAAACTGAGGGACGGAGATAAAAAGAAATGTGATATGTTTCTATTTCTATCATATTAATACAGCATTGCATATTTTTTATACTGAGTTATCTTTAGCCTTTTCTTCAACTTTAAAGGAAAAGTATTATGCAATGCTAAATAGTCAACTGATTTCTTAAAGTAGAAAGAAACCCTTAAAAAAAAAAAAAAAAGAAAAGAAATTTTTTGAAATTTTTATTAAAACATGTTTGCTTGCTATTCTTTTTAAACTTACTTTTTTCTTTTCACTTTTTTTAAAACTACTTTTTTAAAACATTTTTTAAACTTATTTATTTTTTGAAACTTACTGTTTCTTGCAGCTCATTGATACATTGGCCTGAAGTTTTCAGGAACCTGCAGAGCACGAAGACAATGCTGCTCCTGCAGTGTAACGCAATGTTACCCTGTGACAGGAGGTACTCCTGCTGGCATGATAAATGAATGAAAAAACGTATACAAGGAAAAAAAAAGCTGGTGCATTATATTTTTTTGATGGAATTAAGCTATTATATATCACAGTATAATATTTCCTGTGCATACACTTTAACCACTTACCACCCAAGCCAATTCTGACACTTTTCTCCAACATGTAAAAATATATATATATATATATATATACTTTTTTTTGCTAGAAAATTATTTAGAACCCCCAAACATTTTATATTAGGTTTTTACAGAGACCCTAGAGAATAAAATGGTGGACATTGCAACTTTTTATGTCGCACAGTATTTGCACACTTTTTAAAAAAAAAAAAAAAACAAAACAAAATGCTAAAGTTAGCTCGATTTTTTTTCATAATGTGAAAGATAATGTTACGCCAAGTAAATAGATACCTAACATGTCACACATTAAAATTGCGCACACTCGTGGAATGGCGCCAAACTTTGGTACTTAAAAGTCTCTATAGGCGATACTTTAACGTTTTTTACAGGTTAGATGTTTAGAGTTAGAGAGATCTTGAGCTAGAATTATTGCTCTCGCTCTAACATTCATAGTGATACCTAACATTTGTGGTTTTATACGCCGTTTACATATGCGAGCGTAACGTACATATGCGTTCGCTTCTGCGTGCAAGCATGCGGGGACGGGGGCGCATTAATTTACATTTTTACATTTGATTTTTTTTTATCACTTTTATTCCTATCACAAGGAATGTAAACATCCCTTGTAATAAGATTAGGGCTCTTTACAGCAAGATCTGGGTTCATAAGTCTCCAAATCTCGCCTCTAGGCTGCAAAGCCTAAAATAAAAAATAAATAAATAAATAAACAATCTTGCCTTACCAGCCAAGGCAACGGCAGTGTTTACAACTTTCGACACCGGATGTAACGTCATAACGTCACGTCCGGCCTCCAAATATCATAGAGATGACCGGGGACCATCTGGTCCTCGGTCAGCGTTATGGTATTTGGCTGCCTTCGGCTGATTCATTCTCCAGCTCGTCGATTGCACAGGGGAGCCAGTAGAAGCACTGGAGGACAGCAGGAGCTGGGAGGTCCCCTCCAACTGCCTGTAAAAACAATCAAGCGGCTGTACAGCCACTATGATTGTTTTTACGGTGCAGGGAATCGCCAGCAGAAAAAGAAGATATCTGGATGATGCCTGCAGCTGCAGGCATCATCCAGATATCCCCACTCAAAGTCCACAATGTCATATATCGTTGGGCGGGAAGTGGTTAAAGTGTATTTCTACTTTTGCTGTCAAATTTGAGAAAAACCTCATGTTTATGTGTCCCCACTCACACATCATACCTAAAACATTTAAAGAGGAATTCCAGGTGTGGGTATTTTATACATAAGTTACACTGGTTCAGCTTGTACCAATGTAACTATGTATATACCATACCTACCCAATCCAGCTGGAAGCTGAAAATCACTAGTAGAAACGCTACACCAGTGATCTCCACTAACTACTGGGTCCCGTGCTGAGCTGCTGCCGTGTTGCGTTCTGAACACAGGAATTTGGCCACTTGGTACAACATGACGTCACTGCTCTGCCTTTCTGCCTAGTCCAATCAAAGAGCACAAAGCATTCTCTGAATGGCGCCTGTGCCAAGTGGCCAAATCTCCTTTGTTCACAATGCATCAGGCCGGCTGCTCAGCACAGGACCCGAAAGCAAGTGGAGATCACTGGAGTAGCCATGTCTACTTCAGTGATTTTCAGCTTCCAGGGACATCGACCAAGTTTAATTCCTAAATATAAAATATTCATACCTGCAATTAAAAGAAAAAATTTCTTATCTTTTTGATGTAGCGCTACCCCGGAGGAGGCGCGTAAGTATAATTGGTTCCATACTCGGCCTCTCAACCCAAAGAATAGTCTCAGCCCCTCTGGTACACCTGGCAGTAGTGTAAGTGCCAATGGACCAAGAACCAATGAAACCACACACATTATGATAAAACACAGAAATTGTCTTTAGTGCAATATTTCTGTGGAAAAGGGTAACAGACAGTAACTTTATTTTTTCAAGTAATTTCACTGGAGAGCAATAACTGATATCAAGAGTAATATAACTCAATATATTATATCAGGCTGCTTTCAGGGGATTCCACAACTGCAAATAACCCCAAGAGCAGAGGCGAACACCCTAATAACAATAAATCACAATATGGCAACTTATACCTGACTGGTTACCTCCATTTAGATTGGCTCTATAAGTCCAGGCAGGAGGAGAGCGGAAGAATGACCTTCTCTTATGTCAGACCTCTCCCTTCTCTCCCCTGACACCACAGGCCCAACTACAAACACTGTACCCAAATCAACATTTAGTGGCTTCACTTCAAAGTTACACTATCCTGCACACCCACTATACTCATACAGAGCCCCGAATATGTGTGTGCGTGCCCGTATGGCACCAGTAACTTCAGTCCCTTGGAAGAAGGATGAGGCCTTGGATCTTCGGCTAACCACTTTACTTAGTGCACTTAAACTTCCTGCTTTGTAATGTGTAACTGTGGTATGCTGACAGTATCCGGATAACAAGGCGGACACTGTGACTGCTTAACAGGCCGTTAACAAGACCCAGATTATAGTGAGTATGGGCAAAAGTAAGATAATTCTATCTGTGTGCAGTGTCCTTGTTTCCTGTGGATGGGCAAGTGCCCTCTCACCAATCCTGCGATCAAGGCCCAAATGGACGTCCTGGAACAGGCAGGATCTTTTGGTGACCTGACTGGTCACCTCACACTGGAACGCTTCACACCGTCCATGCAGGTGCGCCTGGGAATGCACCTGGGTTCTCCCTCACTCAGACAGTATGCTTTCCAACCTAGAACAACGCGGTGGACTGACCAGTGCCGCATGTCAGGGACCACCAGAGCCATATATCAGGGACCACCAGTGCCGCATGTCAGGGACCACCAGAGCCAAATGTCAGGGACCACCAGAGCCAAATGTCAGGGACCACCAGAGCCAAATGTCAGGGACCACCACCAGAGCCAAATGTCAGTGACCACCAGCGCCAAATGTCAGGGACCACCTGTGATGAATGTCAGGGACCACCAGAGCCGAATGTCAGGGACCACCGGAGCCAAATATCAGGGACCACCAGTGCCGTATGTCAGGGTACACCAGTGTCGTATGTCAGGGACCACCAGTGCAGTATGTCAGGGACCACCAGAGCCAAATGTCAGGGACCACCAGAGCCAAATGTCAGGGACCACCACCAGTGCCGAATGTCGGGGACCACCACCAGTGCCGAATTACAGAGACCACCACCAGTGCCAAATGTCAGGGACCACCAGTGCTGCATGTCAGGGACCACCAGTGCCGAATGTCAGGGACCACCAGTGCCGAATGTCAGGGTACACCAGTGCCGAATGTCAGGGACCACCAGTGCCAAATGTCAGGGACCACCAGAGCCAAATGTCAGGGACCACCAGTCCTGCATGTCAGGGACCACCAGAACCAAATGTCAGGGACCCCCACCAGTGCCAAATGTCAGGGACCACCAGTGCTGCATGCCAGGGACCACCAGTGCATATTATTAGTGCATAGTACAGCCCCCACCTCAGGGAGGTGGGGCTGTACCTCACTGTCTCACATACAGACCTATCAGCCCGAGATGCGCTCTGTCATCCCGATGATCTGTAACTATCCCCGCACTGGAGACAGATGGCGGGCGGTGGCGGTAGGAAGGACAGGGCGGTGCTGGCAGGGAGGAAGAGGGAGCAGGGGAGGAGGACACCACCTCTATGGGCGGCACAGACCAGGGGCTGTGAGACCCCTCCGCCCACTACAGCGAGCCAGGCAGAAATAGAACTCCCTGCTCGCTTTCAAAGAACTACAAGGGGGCGTGTCAGACTGCTGGCTAAGTTTACTGGAGGGATAGCAGCCAGCGGTCTTACAAACAGGAAATCACTGGGCAATAACGTTTTTTCTGAAAGTTCAGCAGGCTATTGCAGAGGAACTACAGAGCTCAGAAGAACATGGCTGGCATAGTTGGTGAAGGTAGGTGATCAGCAACGAGAACATGGAAAAAAGTTTTTGCCCGGAATCCTGCTTTAATTAATCTATCTATGTATGCTACCTGCTTAATTTATTATTGACTTTGTTATGTGTTTGGAATAGTGGTGCACCAAAATTAAAATTTCGGTGCCGAAACCGGAAATTCAGAATGCACTTGTCCAAAACCAAAATCAACCCTTTTTTGAAAAATATATATATTTTTATAAATAATTGTATTATATTTGACTTTTTAATTAATATCATGAATTTAAATGAATATGAATTTATTTGTCGGCCATTATCAGCACCTTTTGAAGCGGTGTTAAAAATCCTGCTTGCTGCATTTTTGGTGCATATTTGGCCAATTGCACTAAAAATGCACCTCCCCACTGACATGGTAAAATCAGTCAAAAAAGTCCAAATTGGGTGTTTTTGGCAGCCATTATCTACTCTTTTCTTTCTTTGGGCACGACCCTGAAAACCCTATTTTTGGCCGAGAATTCTCAGCGGCCGAAATTTTGGTGCACCACTAGTTTGGAATTGATTTGTTGTGTCATATCCCTGGCAAACTGACAACACTAGAAATATCAAGAGATCTTGCCTGCAAGACTTTACCATATATAAATCTGCCCTTCTAAAATACAATTCCTGCCTCCATGCTGCCAAACAAGCCTAGTTTGTCTTTCTTATTAATACTTTGTCATCCAGTCCACGTCGGCTCTTCTCAACCTTTAACTCTCTGCCTTGTCCCCCACCCCCTCTACCCACTAACTCACTCACTGCCCAAGAGATTGCCAATCACTTCAAAGACAAGATTGATGCAATTTAAGGACACCTCCACTGTGCATACGTCTTCCCCACCCAACATACCTTGCCTAAGACAAGTAAAAGAAGGCGCAATACACAGTGTTTGCGATCCAAGCCTCGTTCTGGCTCTGATCATACGGCCGTGCTTTACTTCCATCACGGACGCCGGATGAGACCTTGGGACACACCGCTCTACACTTTGGTACCAGCCTGGACGCCCTCACCCTCTTCTCCTGGAACCCACACCATCCTAGACGGCTCCCCTGCTCTCCTGCTTGTGGTGTGCTTATGGACTACAAAATTGGTTCAGTACAGCTCATCTTCAGTCTATGAGAGGTGATGTTAGTGCATTCGGACTTGCTGCCACTTGTAGTCCTCCACTCCTTCTTGTGTCATGAGATGTACCTGAGATCTACACTTCAGTTTTACATGTGAGTGGATATTGTTTTTTAATAATAAATGTAATCTGATACATATTCAGTGGCGCCCCTCTTCCTTGTTTTTCTCTAACATACCTTGCCTAACAGCACATTCAACACTATTCTTTTGAATTGGCTACTACTGAAGAGGTTACAAAACTTTTCTCAGATGCCCACCTAACCAATTATCTCTTGGATCCTGTTCCCTCACAACTACTACGGTCACCCTCTTCTTCCATCCTATGCTCCCTCACTCACATCTTCAATCTCTCTCTCTCTAGTGGCATCTTCCCCTCCCCTCTAAAACATGCGCAGATCATTCCCATACTTAAAAAGCCCTCACTGGACCCCACGAACCTGAACAACTTAAGACCCATCTGATTGCTCCCATTCACCTCTAAACTTCTAGAAAGCTTAGTCTACAACCGTCTTAGCTCTTACCGCAGTGAAAATAACCTTCTTGACCCCTTACAGTCTGGCTTTCGCTCGCAGCACTCCATGGAAACTGCCTTACTAAAACTCACTAACTATTTACTAATTGCTAAAACCAACAGCCAGTACTCCATACTCCTACTACTTGACCACTCTGCGGCCTTTGATACTGTTGACCACGTGCTCCTTCTCAATAAGCTACATTCCCTTGGCCTCCGAGATTCTGCTCTATCCTGGGCCTATCACAGTGCTCCTTCAGTGTCACCTACAACTCTGTCTCCTCCTCTCCATTGCCCCTTTCTGTGGGGGTCCCCCAAGGCTCGGTTCTTGGACCCCTTCTCTTCTCTGTCTACACCTCCTTCCTTGGTCACTTGATAACTGCCCACGGCTTCCAATACCACTTATACGCCGATGACACCCAAATCTATCTGTCTACTCCTCACCTCACTCCTTCAGTCTCCTCTCGCATTACTAACTTACTAACTGACATATCAGCATGGATGTCACACCACTTCCTTAAACTAAATGTCTCTAAAACTGAGCTAATAATATTCCCCCCTGCCCGTGCCCCCCTCCATGACTTTTCCATCAAAATTAACAATGCAACTATCAGTCCCTCCCCTCACGCCAGGGTACTAGGTGTAATCCTAGACTCTGACTTGTCATTTCAGCCTCAAGTCCAATTGTCAAAAGTTTTTAGAATTCACCTCCATAACATCTCTAAAATTCGCCCCTTTTTAACTAATGAAACCACCAAGCTCCTCATTCACTCCCTTGTTATTTCTCACCTTGACTATTGCAACTCCCTTCTCATTGGCCTGCCTCTCCATAGGCTATCCCCTCTTCAGTCTATCATGAATGCTCCTGCCAGACTTATCCACCTTACCAACCGCTCAGTGTCTGCCAACCCTCTACTTCAATCCCTACACTGGCTCCCAATCACCCAGCGAATTAAATTCAAAATACCAACAACATACAAACCATTCACAACTCTGTCCCGAGCTACATCACCAATCTTGTCTCCAAATATCACCCAAATTGTTCTCTCCGCTCTTCTCAAGATCTCCTACTCTCAAGCTCTCTCATCCCCCCCCCCCCCATGCTCGTCTCCAGGATTTCTCCAGAGCCTTTCCCATCCTCTGGAACTCGCTATCTTCACCGGCTATCCCCTACTCTTGCTACCTTCAGGCGATCCCTGAAAACTTATCTCTTCAGGAAAGCCTATCACGTCTCCAACTAAACTTTTACCACTTACATCAGCTCATTCCCCACAGTTACAACGTTTTGTACCACCTGTCCCACCCTATTAGATTGTAAGTTCTTCTGAGCAGGGCCCTCTTAATCCTCTTGTATTTTATTGTAATATAACTGTATTGTCTGCTTTTATATTGTAAACTGTTGGCGCTATATAAATCCTGTATAATATAATAATAATATAGGAGAGATTGCAAGCATCACACTTTTATGTTACATATTGTTATAGGTTATTTTTTTTCACTTAAAGGGGCAGCTGCATATATTTATTTAAGAGATCACTTTTTTATTACTACACTTTTGGTTATTAGTTACATAGTTACATAGTAGATGAGGTTGAAAAAAGACACAAGTCCATCAAGTCCAACCTATGTGTGTGATTATATGTCAGTATTACATTGTATATCCCTGTATGTTGCGGTCGTTCAGGTGCTTATCTAATAGTTTTTTTAAACTATCGATGCTCCCCGCTGAGACCACCGCCTGTGGAAGAGAATTCCACATCCTTGCCATTCTTACAGTAAAGAACCCTCTACATAGTTTAAGGTTAAACCTCTTTTCTTCTAATTTTAATGAGTGGCCACGTGTCTTATTAAACTCCCTTCCACAGAAAAGTTTTATCCCTATTGTGGGGTCACCAGTACGGTATTTGTATATTGAAATCATATCCCCTTCCAAGCGTCTCCTCTCCAGAGAGAATAAGTTCAGTGCTCGCAACCTTTCCTCATAACTAATATCCTCCAGACCCTTTATTAGCTTTGTTGCCCTTCTTTGTACTCACTCCATTTCCAGTACATCCTTCCTGAGGACTGGTGCCCAGAACTGGACAGCATAATCCAGGTGCGGCCGGACCAGAGTCTTGTAGAGTGGGAGAATTATTGTTTTATCGCTTTTTAATGCATGCCAATATTCTGTTTGCCTTGTTAGCAGCAGCTTGGCATTGCATGCCATTGCTAAGCCTATCATCTACTAGGACCCCCAAGTCCTTTTCCATCCTTGAAATGAGTTGTATTATTTGGTCAAATACCTGTAAGGCCCCTTTCACACTGGAGCGGTTTTCAGGCGGTATTGCGCTAGAAATACCGCCTGAAAACCGCCCCTAAACAGCCTCCGCTGTTTGTTCAGTGTGAAAGCCCGAGGGCTTTCACACTGAAGCGGTGCGCTCGCAGGACGGTAAAAAAAGTCCTGCGAGCCGCTTCTTTGGAGCGGGGAAGGAGCGGTGTATTCACCGCTCCTAAACCGCTCCTGCCCATTGAGATCAATGGGACAGCGCGGCTATACCACGGTAATACCGCGGCTATAGCCGCGCTGTACGAGCGGATTTAACCCTTTTTCGGCCGCCAGCGGGGGTTAAAACTGAACCGCTAGCAGCCGAATACCGCTGCAAGAATGACGGTACAGCAGCGCTAAAAATAGCGCTGTTGTACCGCCGACGCCCCCACCGCCCCAGTGTGAAAGGGGCCTAAGTGTTACACTTACAAATGACTTAGCATGCATGCAATTACCATAAAATACAATCTAGACCATAAAGCGCTGCGTAAACTGTCGGCGTTATATAAATCGTGTATAATAATAATAATAATAATAATTACTTATGTTTTTGGCACTGTATTTTTTTTTTATATAATTACATAGTATTGTTATGTGAAATGCTTCCATTGTCAGATTTTTCTTGGTTATTTTTATATACCAATTTATAGCCACTAGAGGGGGGCCCTCCTATCTCTATGTCTCTCGATGATTCCTCTAAGAAGATGAATTGCAGGAAAGCAATTGGGAAACGTGACAGATTGTGTATATTCTCAGCAGGAAATCAGTAGAACCAAGTTGACTTATTCTGCTGTGTTCTAGGAAACAGAAATCAAAGCATGCCTGGGTAAATAGCCAATATGACTTCCCCTGTCTTTTTATTATTATGATTATTATTACAGGTATTTATATAATGCCAACAATTTACACAGTGCTTTACTTACTATTCATTCATTAGTCCCTGTCCTCTTAGAGTCAATTAACCTACCAGCATGTCTTTGGAGTGTGGGAGGAAACCCACACAAGCCCAGGGAGAACATGCACACTCCATGCAGATAGTGTCCTTATTAGGAAGGCAGAATGGCTAAGCTAACCACTAAACTGTGCTGCTTATAGTTAATATTCAACAGGCTTGCTGACACTGAATGTGATGCCATGCATTTCTAACCTATACCTTGACAAGACAATACATTTTTTTTCTTGGGCATAGAAACACAAACAATGCTGCATGCAAGTAATATGTAGCAGTGTGCATATTTATGGTAGCATTGGTGGCAATATTTCACTACTCATGCATCAAAACCAGAAAGATGAAGGTGGAAAAACAATGTCATGCTTGTTGAATCTTCAAAAATCCAGTGAGCTTCTAACTTTCCATAGTGGGCTGACAATGCCACTTCTGCTGCAGTGACATACCAAGCCATGTTGTCAGCACTGCCATTTTCTCGTCCACAGGACTACAGAATGCCTTATCTCCATGACATGAAATTTCAGTACAGCAAAGGCAGAGTTGTCAGTCCACTACAGAAAGTTATGAGCTCACTGGATTTCTGGCAGTTAAAGTGGTTGTAACCCTAAAAAAAAACACAAAAAAATGACCTTGTTCCTTTAAAGCATGTTATACAGCACAGTGCTAGTTCTGTGTAATTTGGCCACCTTGTATAATCTAAAATACTAGGTTGATCCTGCCTGGTGCTGCCCTCCCCTCTGTAAACTGACCACATTTATCATGGCTGCTAAACCATTATACCATGGTCAGTTTACGTGCCTCTGTCATTCGTAGCTCTCTTCTCTCCCCCTTTCTCCCTGCCTGTCAGCTAGTGACAGTGCCGTCCGATCTGCTCCCTGCCCCACCTACTGCTTTTTTAACTGTGTCTTTTTCCTACAATCCCCTGTGTTACATTACATTATGTGCCCCAGTGTACGTGCTTTTTAAAAAATAAGCTGCTTTATACTTTATTTCATACTACTCACATGACCGCCCACCGCACTCCTCCTCTTCTTTCCTCCTCCCGGGAGATTTTCAGCCCCTCCCGCTGTAGTTATCAGATCAGGAGAGGAAAGCAGAGGGCAGTCATGTGAGCGCCAAGTGCTGCTATGAAATACCCTATAAAATGTCATTGTTTTTATAAAACACATACACTGGGCACATTAATTAATGTAACACAGGGGATTGTAGCAATAGAACACAGTGGCTTTACAACCACTGTATTTTTCTGTACTTAAAGAATTTTGTAATGAGATAAAGATGGTGAATACAGTATGCATGTATTAGAGATATGCTCAAAATATGTATTTTTTATTTTGAAAAAATGTATATACCATTGCTGTTCGCCACGTTTTAAAAACAATAGTTGCTTGGCTGTTGTGCAGATGCATAGCCTGCCATACTTTCTAAAGTTGACCATACACTGATCGAAATTTCGATCAGTGTGTGGCAATGGGATGTGTTGGAAAATTTTCCTTAATATATATATATATATATATATATATATATATATATATATATATATATAGTTGCAGCCAATCAGCTGCAGCCGACGGTCAGTGTATTCTGACAGTGGCGGGTCCTCCTGTCAGAATTCAATGGCTCGGTGAGGGGGATTTCTCCATCCACCTCGTTTGTGTGGATGGAGGTATCTGTTAAGCCAGTCATAGATGGTTTGAATCGATCCATCTGTGGGCAGGCTGATTGTAAGTCAATCCATCAAACGATTTGGGTACAACCAGCATGTCGGATTTCTAGCATGCAATTATTGCTCTCCTGGAAGGGATAGCTCCCCAAGGCCCCATCCCCCCATCGGGAGAACACAATAGCTCCACGGGAGGTGGAAGATAGTCAATGTTGATGGGGGAACCGAGCGATTTTCTTTTCTGCAACTCATGCCTTTTCCGGTCATGCCCCTTGGCAGAAGCCAGCAACTATTGTATATTGCACAGAAAGGTTCCTTATGTCCTCTTTTGGAAGTCCCGGCTGCCGGCGCTGTCCGCTCCTCCCTCCCCCTGGTGTAACCTTAGCAAGGCTGATGAGCCGGGCCGTGTGTGTTCATAGACGCACACAGTTCCAGTAAGACACACCCCTGCTTTCTTCTCACGGGAGTTTGAGTGACAGCAGCAGACGCCTATGGCTCTGCTGCCCTTAGTGTCTCCTATGGAAGCAGAAAGTGAGGGGAGTAATGTTGCAGTTGGGGACAGCGCTGGAGTGGTGAAAGGAGCCAGGTATGTGTTTTGGGATGGAGGTGGGTAGAACAGGTTGTGAGGCATTTCCTACCTTAATGCAAGAACCACTTTAACTTTAAACTCATTGCTTTCACCTATACATCTAAGAAACACTGCAAAGCCATATTTTTTCTTTATGCTTTCCACCCACCATAGAAAAAAGAAACCTTTGATATCCTAATTACTGTATAACAAAGGCATGACTGTAGCAGAAGAATGTCGGAATCCTCACAGTTTATAGATTTGTTTTGCCAATTGAAGGATTTATTTGGTTAGTTAAACATATGTCGCATCCACATTCATTAGTCATGAATTGATTTAGCACACAGGATTGGGTGATGTACACATGACATTGCACAGACTGGAGTCAATAGGATCAGTGGTAATGAAGTGATCACATGGATAACACAGTCACACATTCCAATTGTTTTTTTTATGTAAATCTAGGCATAAAAAGTTTTTTATGTCTCCTAATCTGTTGCTTTAAGGCTGTCAATATATGTCCTAACATTCTGAGTGTCACTTGTTTTCAATTGCTAGGATTTTCCGGAAGGTTTGATCATCCAATTTCCTACACAGACAAGGAAGAGATTCGTGTCATAAGGATTTACTTAAGCTGGCCCTAGATGATTTGTGTTTTTTATTGTTCAGCCAGTGGCTTTTTAGTATTTTTACACCAATTTTTTTTTTAGCTTTGAGGCTGTGTTCACTCTGTGTGCGGACGCAGCTCACTGAAGGTGTCCCTGTTCTCCATTTCAGGCTGGGTTCACATTATTGCAAATTGGAATGCGGTTTTCCGCATCCAATTCGCATGACAGGGGAGTGTGACCGGCTCTCAATGGAGCCGGTTCACACATTTCCGGGGGGAAGGGAGACCACATTTCCAAATTGCCATTCAGGGATGCCCCCCTTCCCAAAAAAAGATGGGGGGGGGGGAATGTAGTCTGGGGGTTGACAGGGAATTCAGCGGCAGGGGTTATTTGCCGGGTAAATGGCTGGTGTTGTACTACATTGTAATATATAATGAAATTGTTCAACTCACCATAATGCAGAATCAGTGGGGACACCTGATGCAGTGTGGCACTTGCCACAGTTGCCTGCCCCCAGATGCAGCTTGTCACTTGCCACCAGATGCAGTGTGCCACTTGTCACCTATAGCCTGCCACCAGTCTGACACACGGGTGTCCCGGGAAAGTGGACGCCCCTCCCGCCGCTCGCTGCTGATGTTACTTCTCCCATGCGGGGGCCGGGGGGGGTGTCACATCTTCAGCTCTGAGGGGTTCATGCTGGGAGCTGTAGTCCTTCACTTTTGGGGGTTACATCCCCCAAAAGTGAAGGACTACAAGTCCCAGCATGAACCCCTGATATCTAAGGATGTGACACCCCCCCCCCAAATTGAAGGACTGCAGGTCCCAGCATGGACCCCTGAGAATTAAGGGTGTGACCCCATAGATTTCACACGCTATTGCTGGGACCTGTAGTTCTTCACTGAATGGAGGGGGGGGGGGGGGCATCACATCTTCAGTTCTGAGAGGTTCATGCTTGGACCTGTAGCCCTTCACTTTTGGGGGAGTCACATCCCAGCACGAACCCTGTCCTGATATCTAAGGACGTGTCCTCCTTTCCCCCCTTGAGGGTGTCATCTTATCTGTCAGTGCCCTCTCCTCTTCTGCAGACCCCTTATCTGCCTAAGTCCTCTTATCAATGCTAGCTCCAGACTGACACACACTTGGAGCTCCTGTGGAGTGCTGACAGTTCAGCACAGAATGCTGGCTGCTGGGGGAGAGCTGACTGGGGATTTTAACCTCGATCTGTCCATGGTGAGTGCTTTGAATTCACTCACCTTTCTACAAAACTCATCTCTCCTTCATGCACTTCTGCATGCTGCTGGCTGAGCACTCCAGTGATTGTGGGGGGGGGAGCAGAAAGCCGGTAACTTACAGTCACCGGCTTTCTGCTCATGGAGCTGTGAGAACCGAGTGAATGGCAGTGTTGATTGCGTGGTTCTCAGTGTTAGAGCCGGCGAGGGACAGACGCAGTATCGGAGTGATGCTGCAAGGTATGATTCAAAAAAAAAATCCCATACATCTCTTTTAAATACATAAGCAGTACTTTTCACTATGTGGGCTCCCCTTTTCTCTTTCCTACTGCTGTATATAGAGATTTTTTTTCTGATCTAAGCTTACACAACTACTTATACTGGAACAGAGGGGAGAGCCGTTAGGAGTAAACAGAAGCCATAATATCCAAGATATAACTATATATGCCGGATTTGACTCCCTTGTTGATGCAAGGATTCAAAACCCTCACACGGTGAGTGCCGTGTGAAGTCTGTGTACCCGGTCTTCTTGAGAAAAAACACTGTGGAACACATTCTGTCCTTGTCTTTGTGTTTGGAGCTCTGTATTCAAGAAGTGGGAATGTCACCTGGACAACACACTGATTACCTTGATTCACAGTGAAAGTAATCACATTTGGACTTTCTATTAATTGCACATCTATTAAAGTTTATATGTGGCTTTAATTATAGAGCATAGATAGCGCTGTTACCATTAGGGTAGGTTGAGATTGGTTTTGAGTCTTTCCAGTTGTTTTTACACAGTATAACAGCAGCAACATAAGTCTTTTTGATTTTTTTTCTAAATCACTTGTTTACATTAGCATATCCATAGCGTGGGTAAATTTCTTTATACACAGTGAGCCAAATTAAAAAAAACCAACACACACATTGAAAGGATTGAAAGGTGCGCAGACCCTTCTGAACCAGCTGAATTTCGATCCAGCGATGGCCAGCTTTACTCTTAAAAGTTGTGGCAGCCCTAGTCATGCAGCAGCTGAGAATGGAAAAATCTCGCCCTATTTGGTCCTTCTGGTGATGAATCTGTCCAGTTATGAGTTGTTCACCAAGGTAACTTTTGACATTTATAAAGACAGCTCAGAATTATACACTATATAGCCAAACGTTTGTTGGCACCTGACCATCACAACTAAACTAGAAGGCATCAAACATGTTAAAGGATAGAATAAAGGAATCCATGGACCTCAATTAAAGGGATACATAACTTTTAGGTAACCTACTGTAAAACCTGATGGAGGATATCTGGCCATGAATTTAACAGAAAGCATTGTAGCCCCCACCCCAGCTACCACTTATCTGTCATCATCTCTCAAACATTAAGCCTGTGCCTCCCCTTGACCTTAAAACTTCCCTGTCTCCTAAAATACTCATGAATGCCTAAAATCAACCCATCAGGAGAGAAATATGGTATCTGCCGTCGCTGACTTATTTTTGAAGGTGCAAGATACAAAACAAGCATGTGTTCATCAGGGGATAGGACACCTAACATGCATATGCTTGTTCCTGGTTACTGACTCACTAAGAACTGAAGAATAAGAATGATAGTCCTGGAGATTACAGCATCAAGAAGTCAGGAGCCATATTTCTGTCTTTAGAGATTTCCGTAAACCAAACACCTAAACTCTTACATCTTTACCACTTTTGACATCATTGTATAAAACTTTATAATAGTATCTTTGCAACCTTTCAAGTATATTTTTCAGTACTTTTTGGAGTTTTTTGGGACCTTCTTCCATGGTGATGAATAGAGTCTGGCAGAGAAAAATGTATTTTTTTTTACGCCATTTCTTTAGTATGGAACATAAATAAGTACATAATCATAGTATAGTAAAGAAAAAAAGTAATTGCCTTTAAATTTAATCATCAAGGTATTTAAAGTCATTTTCAGAAGTTTAAGCCATTATCAGCAAAAAATCAAGCTGACAAAACATAAATTCACAGAGGCACAAAATGACATGATCAAAGGACAGTTTTTAAGTCCTCCTAAAAAAAAATGTCTGAAGCCTAATGCCCCATACACATGATCAGAAATTGTGCCAGCAAAAGTCAGATGTGAGCTTTTGGTCGGAAATTCCGACCATGTGTATGCTCCATCGGACTTTTGCTGGAGGAATTTCCGCCAGCAAAAGATTGAGAGCAGGTTCTCTATTTTTCCGACGGAAATTCCGATCGTCTGTAGCAATTCCGACACGCAAAATTTCTACGCATGCTTGGAAACAATTCGACGCATGCTCGGAAGCATTGAACTTAATTTTCTCAGCTTGTCGTAGTGTTGTACGTCACCGCATTCTTGACAGTCGAAAGTTCAGAGAACTTTTGTGTGACCGTGTGTATGCAAGGCAAGCTTGAGCAGAATTCCGTGGGAAAAACCATCCAAGGTTTTTCTGACGGAAATTCTGATCTCGTGTACGGGGCATACCAGTCTGAACAAGATAAAGTAATCAGTGCTGAGACTGTGAACCTCAACAAGCCATGATGAGAGCCATACTCAACAAAGAGAGACAGGGGTATAACTACGAACCACAGTGTCCCAGAGAAAATCCTAAGAGTGGTCCTCAAATGACCTTGCTCTTGTACAGAACACTGCATTGATGGCAAATGGCCCATATCGCTCCCCTAAATATAACTCATCTTCTCTACTGATGGAAAGCAGCCCTACTTCACCCCTAATAGAAGCATTAACGTTCAGTGGTGGGTAACCTTTAATGCCCCCTAATAAAATAAAGGCTTTCAATAGTTAAGTGTTCAACTCCTGTGGCAATAGATTGATTCCACACCAAACTGACTCTTATGGGTTTTTTTTAACTGAGTATTTTGATGCGAAAAGGTTCATGAAATGAAGAGCACATACAAAATAACTCACGTGGCTTTGTGAATTAACTCATGTTACTTTTTCAGTTATAATAAATTATGATGGATTTATTTTTGGCTCTGTGTAATTTTAAGGCCTCATACACACTGGACATTAAATAACGTTATAAAAACGCCAGTAGCTTTGCAGTAAGTTTTTATTTTTCAACGTTTTTGCAATAGCGGTTTTTAGCGTTTATTAGCGTTTTTTAGTGTCTTTCTGTGTTAGCGTTTTTTTTTTAAAGAAATTTATTTATTTTTTTTTTATTTCTTTTTCAATGGATCAAAAACATAAAAAAACGCTAGTAAGCGTCGATGTTGAGTGTTTATCGACGTTTATCAGCGCTAGAGCGTTTTTACAGCTGAAAAACGTCTCTCAGAACCCACTAGTTTTGGGGGTTTTTTACTGCTCAAAAACGCCACTGCCCAAAACTGCTGATAACAGCCTATGTGTGCATGGACACATAGGATAACATGATGGAGAGTTTAATGGCTGTAGAAAAAAAAACGTCTACAGCCAAAAACAGCTGCTGTAAAAACGTCAAAAAACGTCCAGTGTGCTTGAGGCCTAAAAGTTGAAAAAGCTGAAAATTGGTGTATCAAAACATACGCCATGGCACCACAACCCAGCGCCAAAGCAACTGAGCTCATCTTAATTAGCTAAAAGCTCATATAATATACGGTATATTTACCTATAAAAAGTGTTTATTCTTGTTTTAATGTGGAACTTAGCGTAAATTTACAAGTAAATACATTCCTGACATATATACTATATATATGCTATATAGAGCAGCAGTATAATTTTTAAAGTGGTACCTTTTATCATCAAAAAGCTGTCCTTGAGCTTCAGAGAGGTGATTTTGCCATTTTTGCCATTTTCAGTCCCTTTGCAATAAGTGTATATTGATTGGTTTGCACAAAAGTTACAGCATCTACAAAATAGGGGATATATTTATGGCATTTTTATTATAAATTTTTTTTTTTTACTAGTAATGGTGGTAATCAGCGATTTTTAGCAGGATTGCAACATTGCGGCGGACAGATCGGACACTTTTGACACTTTTTTGGGACCATTGACATCTATACACCGATCAGAGCTAAAAATAGCCACTGATTACTCTATAAATGTCACTAGTAGGGAAGGGGTTAACACTGTGGGGGATCAAGGAATTACGTGTTCCCTAGGGAGATGTTTCTAACTGGGGGGGTGGACTGCCTGGGAGTAGAGAGAGATCGCTGTTCCTGATCACTAGGAAGAGCAGATCTCTCTCTACTTCCCTGACAGACCGGGGATCGGTCTGTTTACATTGCGAGTCGCGAGTCCCCTATAGCCCCTAAAGTGGCCGCCGTACAGCTATGGCAATTTGCTCAGGGGAGCCAACCTGCTGCCGTATAATGATACCAGCTGGTCAGCATATAGTTAAACATTAAAGAATAGATGTTCTTATCCTCAAAAAAAAAAAACGTATACAGCCACCACATCCGAGGACTGGTATGCCACAAGATATTACATTACCTGCATCTTGTGTTTTTCATCTGCATAAGATGTGCATTGATCATGTAATTTCGTGGTGACATTTGTTGCTCTGTACACACAGCCTATAGTAAAGTAAATCTTCCCATTCCTGTGTCAGCAGTTGCTAATTTGCCACATGGTACTGTACAGGTCAATGCATGACCTCTGTCTGTAGTCTAAGAACTGACACCTCCTGTGAAGAAACTAAATATCCCACAATCCCTGGGTCTCTTAATCTAGTACTGTTGCAGGTGAGAGCTAAACAGTAAATAGATCTGACACTGCCACAAGCAGGCAGAACATTCACAGACACACAGAAAGCTCCCTGAAGCAGCTGGAAGATGCTATTAGATTAGCCCTCCCACATTTATGATACAACACAAGTGGTGGGAACACATTCATTGGATGCTGTGTGACATAGAAAAGGAAGATGTCTTGTCCCTTTGACAGGCTATCTGCAGCAAACCATGGACATAGGTGGATGGATCAGCCATAAAACTACAACTACAAACAAGGTAAAGCAAACAAACAGCACAGGGAATATAACTACAATAATAACTAGTTCATACATTGCATTATTACAAAAAAGTGTAGGCAAACTTGGTAATGGTCAGTCTTGTGCAAGGCCTCTGAAAAATAACTAAAAACTTTCCTGGGAGAAATGTTGAGGCTTGCATTCCTGGTCTGCAAAAATCTCAGGTAAAAAAAATCACAGAAAATAACTTGACTGTACTACTACAGTATGCAATTAATCCCATGCTTCATTGAAATCAATGAGCTAAAAGAAAACCTTGTTTTGATTGTTCGCAATGTGACTGATTTTGAGCCTTTGCTACTGTCCTGTAATTACTCGCTTGATCGCCAACCAAAATCACCAATAAGCTTGCTTTCATTGCCTCTAATAGAGGTAATCAATGCAACTGAAAACTCTTTGTGTGCACTGATCCTATGAGTTCATCCAACTCATTGTAAGCATTTTGTTAAAATGCACCTATGGGCATAATCAAAATTGACATACAGTATATGATACAATTTGTAAATAGCATTAACACAGCAGTTTTTCCGAATCCCCTTCTAACATGGTTTTCTTACCTGTTGATCCTGCCAAAAGATCCATTATTTTTTATCTAATGATAGTCACATTTAACTGGACTTGTTCTGTATTATTGAAGCTGTTTAGTAGCCTATCCAAGCCACTTTATCAGCTCTAGTAAGTGTCAGGAACATACCCCAGCATTTATATCCTCAGTGCCATCCACAGTATCCAAGTGCCATCTCTGTCCAACGATGTCCACGAGTCCTTCAGCCATCTTCCTGATTGGCTGAGACACAGCAGTCGTGCCATTGGCTCACGTGGCTGTCAAAGTCTGTTAGTCAATCAGAGGAGAGAGGGGGCAGGCCGAACAGCTCGGCTTGGGTGCCCCCATAGCAAGCTGGTTGCTGTGGGGGCTCTCGATAGGAGGGAGGAGCCAGGAGCACTGAAGAGGGACCCGAGAAGAGGAGGATGCGGGCTGCTCTGTGCAAATTCACTGCACAGAGCAGGTAAGTAGAACATGTTTGTTATTTTTTATTTTTAAAACAAGACTTTACAATCACTTTAATCAAGTGCCTACTGGGCGCTTTCACCCCCTTCCTGCCCAGGCCAATTTTCAGCTTTCAGCGCTGTTATACTTTGAATGGCCATGCAACAATGTACTCATATGTAATTTTTTATTTTTATTTTCACACAAATGGAGCTTTCTTTTGGTGGTATTTAATCACCGATGGGTTTTTTATTTTTTGCTAAACAAATGAAAAATACAAAATTTAGAATTTTATTTTCCATAGTTTCTTTTATAAAATATTGCAAACAGGTAATTTTTCTCCTTCACTGATGCACGCTGATGAGACAGCACTGATGGGCACTGATAGGCTGTACTAATGGGCACTGACGAGGCAGCACTGATCAGGCGGCACTGATGGGCACTGATGAGGAGGCACTGTCAAGTTTTTTACTGTCTGTGACCCCATTTGGGAGATTCACACCCTCTATCTGTCATGTTTGCCATTATCACTAAAAGTGAAATAACATTTCAAAATTTTGGGTTGTCGCTAGGACAGCAATAGAAGATAACTCTTCCAGTGGGGAGACTAGTTCTAGTGAAACCAGAGATTCGCTCACTTTGGATAGATTTCTTCTCACTTCCTGTTTTGGCTATGGGACAGGAAGTAAGGGAAATTTCCTCAATGGGACACGGCAGGGAAAAAAAACTGACGGAGGTTAAAATCCATGTGGTTATGACTAAGGCCTTATAGGCGTCAACTGACTTAATCTGCGTTTGTTCACTGTGGCTTTTCAATAAAATGAAGAAATTTTAAGAGCAAGAACTGGAATGCGGATCATTTTTTCTACATTACTCTACTCAGCCAGCGACTGTGGATCGAGCACCTGGGAGCTCTGCTATCTATGTGGTGTATGGGTAGTAGCACTGACTTTGCTTAAGCCTAAACTTTTCTGTTTAGGCTAGGGCAAATGCCAGTATATAAATGGAGATAGGAGCTCTTCGTTAAGAGACAACTGCTGTCCCAAAAGACCCACAGAAGGGACTCCCTATCTTATCAGCGCATTTAGCTGCCCAAAAATAGGGACTGCACCTGGGAGAGGCTTGGACCCAGCTGGAAGCTGCCAACTGCAGAGGTAAGGGATGTTCGACCACCATTCACTGACCATGAGGTACCCTGTTTCCCCGAAAATAAGGCCTAGTGTGATTGTCAGTGATGGCTGCAATATAAGCCCTACCCCCCAAATAAGCCCTACCCTGTTTCTCCGAAAATAAGCCCTACCCTAAAAATAAGGACTACAAGGACTTTAACTAGGGCTTATTTGGGGGGTAGGGCTTATATTTCAGCCATCACCAACAATCACGCTAGGTCTTATTTTCGGGGAAACAGGGTATGAGGAAATAAAAGGAGAATGTTGGGAGTGCACTAATCCTTTTCTTTTATTATTCACTGGTCCTGAGGGAGGAGCCAAGGAGGAGCTTGTCACAGGTATGCTGCCATGGAGGCACCAGGAAAAAGTTTTGCCTTTAGTTTTACTTTAAAAGCTGAAGTTAGATCATGTTCTGTGAAGCATAGGAGGGATGGGGGTGGGGTGGTGCTGAGCAGGTCTAGGCATGCCTGTCTAAGAACGACCGACAACCTTTTCAGGAAGTGAAAGACAGCTTAGCAAATTCAGATAAAGGGAAATAGCGTTGTCGGTGAAGAAATGGAAGAAGCTGATTGTCTAGCTTAGATAAGACTTTCTAAGCCAAACAATCAGCTAGCCAGAAAATGAATAATATCAAAGATAAAGATATTTAACATACTATTAATAGGAAAAAAAAGTTACCCTTTAATTATTTGTCTCTTCCTCGAAGTTCAAAACTACAATTCCATCTAAGACAACCCTGTCCACGGGTGACTATGCTGCCTGTGATTTTATTGCAGAATGAAAGGCTCTGGCCCCCCCCCCCCCCGCTAAAGGTTGTTTTTTATCACACCAGCACTTCCACATTTGTAATGTGACACAGAATGGATGACAACGCATGCATTAGATGCTGTGTGACCCAGAACAGGAAGCTGTCTTGTCCCTCTGGTGAATTAGGACTGGCTAGCTGTAGCAAACCATGGACATCACGTTTTTATTTATTTTTTTTTGCCTTCCTCTGGATCAACTGTGGCTTATGTATATGGAGGTTTATCTATTTATTTATATATTCCTATTTTTAGTTCTTTGTTTTCTTTTTGTTGAACTGGATTGAATTTTGTCATTTTTTTCAACACACTATGAACCTGTTGCTGTGAATAATGATAGCAAAACAGGTCATTTGGAGCTATTGTCATTTTTGAACTCTATGAAATAGCACCAAACGTCTCCAACATCTGTGTTTTTGTCTAGCAGATATGCCAGCTCATGCTTGGCATAGTCCGTCATTCTTACACTGAGGTTTTCCAAGTTCAGTAATGATTCAATAGTCAATTATAAATCATTAATAAACTATGCTTTCTCTAGTTATGGCTAAGAAAAGCTAAATTTAATTGAATCCCTAGGACCGTGTTCTTTACTATGACTAATTATTTAAACAGAGATGAAACTACTGTGGACACAAACACTGCAGAACAAAGTCCATGACAAATTTCCATGTTGATCTAATGAAGAGAACGACTTGCACAACATCTGGGTGCTGTATGATACGCAGTAATTTAAAGCCTTTCTAAAGCGCGTTGACATATGGTGTGTTAAATGTACAACACTTTAGGAGCGTACACGTGTACTTTTTCTGAAAATATGTTTTTCTTAAGCTGGACATCTCCATCTGCACTTGCATGTAATATATCTCTCTTATGACTTCTGGACAGTTTGCATTATGATCACTCGGCAGCAGAAAAGCAATGAATTTGCACAAAGTGCAATCACTCCTAGAAACCAATGAGATTATGGCTCTCAAAATCAGATCAGTGAAATATAATTCTGATTGGCTGTTTTATATTACGGCATATTACAAATGTATGTTTTCCTTATTTAGCATACTTAACCACTTGCCGACCAGCCGCCTTCATTATACTGCGGCAGGTTGGCTCATTCCCGAGAATCACCGTAGGTGTACGTCGGCTCGTGAACTCAATTTTGTGGGCTTCCATTGGCCAGCGGGGGGAGCCAATCAGCGGGTCCAGCAGGCTCCATATCCGCCGGCCACCCACGATCGTTCCCCACAGTAACAGAATGGGGATCTGCCTGTGTAAACAAGGCAGATCTCCGTTCTGACAGGGGAGATCACACAGATCTTGTATTTCTGCTAATCAGGAAGACACGGATCTGTGTGTTTCCCCAGTCACACCGTCCCCCATACAGTTAGAAAACACAAACAGGGAACACATTTAACCCCTTGATCGCCCCTGATGTTAACCCCTTCCCTGTCAGTGTCATTAGTACAATAACAGTGCATATTTTTAGCACTGATCACTGTAATAATGTCACTGGTTCACAAAAAAATGTCAGTTAGGTGTCCAATCTGTCTGCCGCAATGTCGCAGTCCCGCTAAAAATCACTGATCGCCGCCATTACTAGTAAAAAAAATAAAAAAAATAAAAATGCCATGAATCTATCCCCTATTTTGTAGACGCGATAACTTTTGTGCAAACCAATCCCCACCCTATTAGATTGTAAGCTCTTCTGAGCAGGGCCCTCTTAATCCTCTTGTATTTTATTGTATTATAACTGTATTGTCTCCCTTTTATATTGTAAAGCGCTGCGTAAACTGTTGGCACTATATAAATCCTGTATAATAATAATAATATACGCTTATTGCAATTCTTTTTTTTACCAAAAATATGGTTATACATTTGGTTTTTTACCTTTATTTTTTTGGAAATGTTTTATAACATAAAGTAAAAAATTTATTTATTTTTTTTCAAAATTTTCACTCTTTTTTTGTTTATAGCACAAAGAATAAAAACCGCAGAGGTGATCAAATACCACCAAAAGAAAGCTCTATTTGTGGGGGAAAAAAATACATCAATTTTGTTTGGGTACAGTGTCGCAGGACCGCGCAATTGACAGTTAAAGCGACGCAGTGCTGTATTGCAAAAAATGGCCTGGTCAGGAAGTGGGTAAATCCTTCTGGGGCTGAAGTGGTTAAAGGAGAAGTATGGGGCTTTCAAAAAAACAAACAAAAGAAGAGCACACAGGCTCTGGTGCAAAACCTTTTATTACGTGGATAAAACCATACACTCACAAACATAAGTAGGATAAGGCATTAGAATCCGCAGTAATGTATCTCTCAGTGTAAGGCTTCCTGCTGTGAGCTTAGAGTTTTGTAGGAGACAACCGCACTCCCTCTATGGCAATGGTTCTCAACCCCTGTCCTAAGGACCCACTAACAGGCCTGGTTTACAGGATAACTGAAATACATCACAGGTGATATAATTTTCTGCTCAGTGATTGCAGTATTCTAGTCTGCATCTCCCCAAGGTAATACTTAAAATCTGGCCTGTTAGTAGGTCCTGAGGACAGGAGTTGAGAAGTATTGCTCTATGGTGACTTGCCATATGGTAAACGGAGCCGCCTTCTGTGTCACATGACCTGGAGGGCCAACAGCTGACAGAGTGTGTGCGTGGTTGCCAGGACAACACGTTTCAGAGGGTGTGGCCTCCTTTTTCAGGTCCTCCCTCCATCCCTACATCAGCCCCTTTTCTAGTCTAATCTGGCACCGAAGGATTATTATTTTTTTAAATTTCTAAATTGTTTATCTAAATGTTTTTAATTATTAATTTTATTTATGGTATTTATGGTTTTTACTTATTTTTATATCCCTTTATTCATATTTATTCATTATTAATGTCGTCAAGCACCCATTTTTTTTTTTTTTATTATTTCTTTATTCATTTTTTCTGTATCAAAACATAGTACAAATATCGAGATTTCTTCTCGTCTCCACATTACATGATACCAACAATAAAAACCCTTCATAGTGCATTCCCCAATAACCCCCCCCATTCCCCTCCCCTGCCCCATCTCCTCCTACCCCGACACCCTACCCGTCTCAAATCTCATTCCTGATCCCTCTTACATTTCCTCAGTCACCGAGGGATTAACCCTTCTGCTATCGGGCATCCGCAGGCTATGCTATGAGTAAGCACTGACGCCAGTGCGAAACGTCAGCTCGTTTTTGTCTGCTGTGATTCTTTGAATTTTGATGTGTATCTTTCAATAAACTCGGCTATCATTTGAGTGCGGCTGTCCAGAATCTATTCATGCCTATTGCGATCAGCATTAAGCCAGCACCTGTGACCTCCAAACCGAGATTGATCTACTTTTTGCCTATGAAGAGGCCCTAGAGCGATGTTCATTTCTTCCATCCGCAGGTGACATCGGGACAACATTTTGGCAACTCACAGTTTCTAAAAATAATTGTGATAATTTTCTCAAACCCTTCATACTACATTATCTCATCACTTTTAACCCCCTAACAATATTTGGATTATTCATAAAAACAAACATGCATACTCAGTGTGATGCTGTAGCTTTCTCACGTTGGCTCTAAGATCAAGAACTGAGCGATCAAATGACCACTTAATGCTCAGTTCTTGGTCTGCTTGGAGTGGAGAGCAGCTACTGTCAGTCACCACTCTCTGCTCTGCTCCTCCAGAACTCACTGGAGCAGCGGGCATGAAAAGGGGCAGGAGCGTCTGGCGGCGGGTCTTAGCCGTGCACTGAGAGATGGAGCCAGCTGTCAATAAGGCATCTGGGTGGATCCTGACAATATTGTTGTGATCCTTCCAGAACTTGGAGCGGCTCTGTGATGTCAACTGATAGCAAGCAATAGACCACTCTCAGCTGACTCTGGGTCACAGGAGTGCAAAAGTAATTGTAAGCTTTGGCCATACTTCTCCTTTAAGAAAGAAGTGCATTCACATGGTTTACATGATCACAAATAAAGCATGGTTTAAATCATCACAAAGAGGAATTCTGATGGGGCCTCTATTGTAAGGGAGGACCTTATTTAAGAGGGGCTATAATGAGGACCCTGATGCAAAGGGGACTCTGATAGAAAACCCTGATATAAGGGGAAACTCAGATGTGATGTCTCTGATGGAGACCCTGATGTAAGGGGAATTCTAATGCAAAGGGGACTCTGATGGAGACCCTGATGTAAGGGGAAACTCAGATGAGAATTTTTTTCGGCCCATGAATATTTGTAAATAATACACTGTGCTGTAGCTTTCCTGGGGGAGTGGGTCAATGAACTGGACTCCATAAGAGACCTTGAAAGGTTGTTGGTGCAGGAGGTAGGAAAGGAAAACCAGTTTTCACTTACCTGGACCACATGGTCCATGTTTCGCTACTCCCCCCATTTCCATACATGGCCAAAAGCGACACTGACCCTAGTATAGTGCACCTATGGCACAGTGTATTCTTACTTTGATCTTGCTATTATCTTAATCTAGACATGTGCGATTCGTTTCGTTCCGAATAAATATTCAGACAAATTTTTCATTTTTTTTCTGAGATTCTGATATGTCCGAATACCCGAATTGCAGTATAAACGAAATTTACTGAATGCTCCGAATATTTAAACGAAATATGTCTGAATTTCCGAAATGCGAATTGAAATTTCACATCAAACTCTAGTCGAATTCTAACTGTAAACATATTTCTGAAATCAAAGACTGTGTGTGTTATTAGAGTACCATTTCTAAATAATGCTGTTTTTGTTAACCACATGCCGTCCAACGCAAGACGATGTACATCGGCACAATGGCACGGCTGGGCAAATGGGCGTAAGGTAGGTCCCCTTTAAATTGCGGCATTGTGGCGCGCCCCCCGCTGTGTACTCCTTGACCGTGCCCGCGGGTCCCATGGACTCGATGTCCGCCGGGGGCCCACGATTGTGTCACGGAGCTGCAGAACGGGGAGATGCCTATGTAAACAAGGCATTTCCCTGTTCTCCCTAGAAACATGACAGAGATCTACTGCTCCCTGTCATCGGGAGCAGTGATCTGTCATGTTCTAGTGAGACAATCCCCCCTACAGTTAGAATCACTCCCTAGGACACACTTAACCCCTTGATCGCCCCCTAGTGTTTAACCCCTTCCCTGCCAGTGTCATTTACACAGTAATCAGTCCTAGCAATTGCATGAAGCTTACGAGAGGAGTCAGCTGCATCACTGTGCATCCCCTCCCTGGCCACGAGTGACGTCAGGCAGCGCCGGCTGGTCCGTGCGAGTGCTTTGGGTGGTGTGTGTTACAAGGAAGCAGGCAGTCTGTGCTTACTGAAATACTTTACCAAACTGCTAGTTGCTGTGAGCTAACTGATCCCTACAGACCAGGAGATTAGGCTATTATGGAGCTGTTTATGCCATTTAACACTGGATGTTTGTGAGTGGAACCCTCGTTTTTTATACACTTATCTACATCTATTAAACGATAACACACTAGGGCTGGCGTGCGCTCTCTCTTGTTTTTATATATTTTCAGAATCATGTCTACCACCCAGTGGACTTTTGGGAGAGCTGCAACACCTTAAGCGAGGAATATACATACAGACTGTTTACTGTTGGAATAGGTATAGTGGGGACAGCGCTAAACTTGGTTTGTTGTGTGTGTTTGGACACAGTAATCAGTGCATTTTTATAGCACTGATCGCTGTATAAATGACAACGGTGCCAAAATAGTGTCAAAAGTGTCCGATGTGTCCGCCATAATGTCGCAGTCATGATAAAAATCGCAGCTCGTCGCCATTTCTAATAAAAAAAATTAATAATAAAAATGCCATAAATCTATCCCCTATATTGTAGATGCTATACCTTGCTCAAACCAATCAATATACACTTATTGCGATTTTTTTTTACTAAAAATATGTAGAAGAATACATATCGGCCTAAACTGAGAAAGAAATTCGTTTTTTTATATATTCTTTAGGGATGTTTATTATAGCAAAAAGTAAAAAATATTGTTTTTTTTTTTCACAAATTGCCGCTCTTTTTGTTTATAGCACAAAAAAAAAGACCGCAGAGGTGATCAAATACCACCAAAAGAAAGCTCTATTTGTGGGAAATAAAGGACGTCAATTTTGTTTGGGTGCAACGTCGCATGACCGCGCAACTGTCAGTTAAAGCGACGCAGTGCCGTATCGCAAAAAGTGCTCTGGTCAGGAAGGGGGTAAAATCTTCCGGGGCTGAAGTGGTTAAGCCAAAGGTGATTTAACCCCGTCAGCCCTGGAAGGATTTGCCCTTTAATGACCAGGCCATTTTTTGCGATACGGCACTACGTCAATTTACCTGATAAGTGCACGGTCGTGCGACGTTGTACCCAAACAAAATCGATGTCTTCTTTTTCTGATAAATAGAGCTTTTGGTGGTATTTGCTCATCTCTGTGGTTTTTATTTTTTGCGCTATAAACAGAGTCATTGGAATCATTTGATGAAGATTTTTCTTTTGTTTGTCACATTGGAATAAAAAAAAATTAAAAAATGACCGATTCAAAATGTATTGATTCGAACGTTTTGAATAATAAAAAAAAAAAAAATCAGTAAATTTGAAGAAAATTCAAAAAAGATATAAAACGAATTCCGAATACGAATTCCGAATATGAATCCCGAATATGAATTGAACGAATCAACCGAATTTAACGAAACTAAATAACTAGATTAACAAATCGAAAAGAAACTAATTTTTTCGTCATGCACATGTCTATCTTGTTCTTATCTTGCCCTGTCCTGTACCCCTCCTGTTTCCTCCTCGATCTACCTTGTGACCATCCTCCATCCACATACTGAAGCATCATTGCTGTTTAATACGATGTGCAATCCCGGCAGCAAACAAATCTTCATATTGTTTTGACAATATAATAATCTTCATAAACTTCACTGTTGGATTATTTGTATGGAATCTTTGTGCCCTTTCTGATTTCAGATTTGTATTTATGTTGGTAAATTTAGCTTTTCTATTCTAATAAAATGAAATTGAACACAAAAAAATAAAAAGTACACTGTGGACCGCTAACTGAAAAGTTTGGATAAAGTATATCTGCATTTGCTAGTTGGGATAAAAAACAAATGTTGGTTGTCCATGCTGTTAAAGCATATGTTCACTTTTAAAACATATTTTCTCCCACGGTATACTCAACAAATAGAGAAGGCTTGTACATACGTCCTTGTATGATTTCCTTTTATTTCCTCAGGTCTAACAGCTGTCATCAAGGAACCTGCTACTACAAATCTACTTAAGCCATCAGTAAAATTTGCATGTCAAATGATTCAATAGGGCAGATCCCATTATTATCTACCTTCTTACAAGCACCTCTTTTTTTACCAGGAACAAAAAAAAAAAAATACTGTTCCTAGCTAACAGCCTAGATCACGTGGGTTCTGTCTACCAAACAGTTCTGAGTTGATTATTCTTAACCAGCAGTAGGACAAGAGATTAAAAAACTGGCCAATGTGTACAAAATTTATTACAAACCAAACATTTAAACAAGGTTTGTAATAGAGAAAGAGGGGGGCGGTCTGGATACTGCCTCTTACTACGATACAACTTCTTCCCAAAATACTCATACTACGAACAAAAGGTTAGCCCTGGGACTTTAAATGAGTTGAACATAGAGGTCATAGAGTAAGTTAATTGGAATTTATTGAATTAACTACAGATATAATCATCAATGGGTATAAAAACATCATAAAGTATACAGTTAGTGACAATAAATATGTTTGATACAGTATTGGATATATATAATATACATGTACATCTTGGGTACTCAATATTAGATATATATAATATACGTGTACATCTTGGGTACTCGACGCGTTTCGCAAGCTCTACTCGCTTCCTCAGGAGTTGATGTACGTACAAGGTATCTAAAAAGTAATGAATATCTGTAAGATATAGCATACAATGATGATTGGCGGTGGAACGAAAGCATGTGACCTCGATGAGGTACTCCATACTCACATTATGGTCAATTGGTCCAAAGGGCTGTTCCCAGTTTGGCGGAGGTGGAAATGCTCCAACCGGGAGCTGAAGAGGCATGACCTGCGGCCGACAATCGAGGGTCCAGTGGAGGGTGACCATGGCGAAGAAGAAACATCGACCAGAATATGTATTCTGGGTCCCACCATTTGCCATGTGTGTCATGATGACTGTAATGAAGAGATATATGTATCTAAAACAAATAATAGTAACCAAAATAAATATAGGTATCACTATGGTATAATGAAGTCACTGATATAATGGACCAGGAGCAAACAGACAAGAGAAAGGGTGAGAGAGGGCCAGTGAAGGGTATGGGGAGATATGAGAAGAGAGAAAAGGTGATAACTAGGGGGGAAGAGAAAAAGGGGGGGGGAGAGGGAGAAAAAGGGAGAAGAGTGTAACACTTGGTATGCCCTATTAGCCATATGCAGAATAGCAATCATGTCAAAAGTAAGATATGTAACTGGGTATGTTACTGATCATCATCAAATTATTCTAGAAGTAAAAATAGTAGTAATGTACATTTGTTAACCATGAAGGGCATGTATAGCATAATAGCCATGCCAAAGATGAAATATGTAACTGGATCTGTTACTAATCATCATCATAGTATTGTGAGAGTATAGGAGTAATGATGATGTGGATATCTTGATAATGTCTATGTTGTAAGCTGAATTGGAATAAGGCATTGACAAGGATACATAGGGAAAGAGTACAGAGGGGTGAGAGAGAAATAGGGAAAATGTTGGCAAGAGTGTCCTGCTAGTGTGTCTGAGGTGTTATTGAAGTGCAGATTGGCCAATAGTGGTTATGTATACAATGGCAGTAAGGTGGTATATCCTGATGGGGATCTCTGGATGTTCTTACCACTGTATGGGTCCTCTCAGATGTAAGAATGCAGCCCGAGTGAAAGGAGAGCATTCGCCAGGTCAACCCCCCAACTTAAATCCCTGAGCGGGAACGTCAGGCCACGCCCCTTATGCCATACGTACCATGGCTTGGGTACGAGCCCGCGCTGCGCCCGCTGACACGCAGGAAGATGCAGGCGCCGGCTCCTCCAGCCAGTGAGATGACATACAGTATATGTATAAAGTATATCTGGATTTGCTAGTTGGGATAAAAAAAAATGTTGGTTGACCATGCTGTTAAAGCATATGTTCACTTTTAAAACATATTTTCTCCCACGGTATACACAACAAATAGAGAAGGCTTGTACATACGTCCTTGTATGATTTCCTTTTATTTCCTCAGGTCTAACAGCTGTCATCAAGGAACCTGCTACTACAAATCTACTTAAGCCATTAGTAAAATTTGCATGTCAAATGATTCAATAGGGCAGATCCCATCATTATCTACCTTCTTACAAGCACCTCTTTTTTACCAGGAACAAAAAAAAAAATACTGTTCCTAGCTTACAGCCTAGATCACATGGGCTCTGTTTACCAATCAGTTGTAACCAGCAGTAGGACAAGAGATTAAAAAAACAGGCCAATGTGTACAAAATGTATTACAAACCAAACATTTAAACAAGGTTTGTAATACATCAACACACACTGATAAGATAGTTTATATTCATCTCTTTTAAGTGTTTACTTAAAGCGGAGTTCCACCCAAAAGTGGAAGTTCCACTTCAAGCACTCCTTACCCCCTGACATGCCATTTTTTTGTGGGAGGGGGGTACCTGGCTTTGGTAGGTATTCCTGTCCCACTTCCTCCTTGTGTCTTCTCGCCACCTAGGCGGCTCCTCCTCCCCCACCTAGGTGGCCCCTCCCTCTCTGCAATTTTCTGGGATACGTCACAGGTCCCAGAAGATTGCCTGGACACAAGGAGAGCGCAGTGGGACTCGCGCACAGTTGCAATGACGGCGCCGTGGAGAGGAGAGGGAGAGCAGTGAGGCTTCTGGCGGCCGCATCACTGGACCGTGGGACAGGTGAGTGTGTGTTTATTAAAAGTCAGCAGCTAGACTTTTTGTAAACTGAGTGGAACTCCACTTTAAACACTCTGGTTACTCTTTAAAGTGACCCTGTCAGCAGAATACAACTTTGGAAGTAATGTGATATGTTGTATTGTATTGTAATGTATTCTGTTGTTTCTGAGCATGCGTGGTCTTGGTCTTTCGATTTTTTTTCGGACACATACTGTACTGACCAAACCAATATTGTATGTTCTGGTATTGTACAAGAAAAATGTTCATGTTTGTCCCATCAGATAATATTGGATGAACTGTCGTGATCTGCTCTCAAAAGCTATGTACTAACAATCAGATTATCATACGATTGCTTCGAAAGTGGAATTTTCTGATCGTGTGTACGGGTGTTAAAGTGTTACTAAACCCAGGAGCCTGAATTCACTATATCTGATCCCCCACAGTACACAGAACCTGGAAATGCAATTATTTTTGTAAAAATAAACTGCTAAATACCTTTTCTCACTTAGCAGTATATAGCAGTCTTGTGACTTCTATCAGTGCCTGGTTAAAGGTTGTTAGGAGGAGTTTTTATTCTCCTCTGACTGTCCTACGAGGCTGCAGGACCCCTGACCCTCTGTCTGGACTGTGCTGATTGTCCCTGTGCTGATCACATGCACCCGCCCAAGGAAAAAAAAAAAAACTCTCTAGCAATACACACCAAACTGAGCATGTGCAGAGTGCCTCCAAGGTTCTGTACTATCATGAGATGGATTGGGGACTGTGGAAGAAGGGGAGGATCAGAGAAGACAGGATCAAACAGCCTTTTTATACAATGCAGAGGATAAACCCTTTAGGTTCCACAGTGAATATACCAAGCATGCTTTACTGCATATACAGACTGATTTTACTGCTGTGGGTTTAGTAACGAGTTATGGCTGGCTGTAGATTATGCAATTTTCTTTCCTTCAACCAGGGGTTGAAGTAAAGAAAGTCACTCGATTACCCTATCAACACAGTCATTGTTGATGGGGAAATCCCTCCCGCTGAGCTACTGTATTGTGACAGCGGGAAGTTTCCCCACCGTCAGAATATGATCACTGCTGGTGGCTGTAGCTGCCGACAATAATCACAAGAAAAAAAAACAGGCTTGTTCTACTAAAGTCGATCGATAGATCAACTTCAGTGCAACCAGCTTGCCCACAGAGAGATTGAAATTCGACCAATTCCTGCTGAACCGGTCGAATTTTGATCTGATCTGTCTGTGGCCGGTTTAATGCTGTGCCACAGGTGTCTCAGCTAATACAAGCATGGATTTGTATGTATTGATCATTCTTCAGATTGTCAAAGAACTAAGCTGGCCATGCACTGGTAGATTTTTGAACAAATGTTTGTACAAAAGGTCTTGTCAGCACATTCGATAATGCCAACAAAGACTTCATGAATGTTGTTTAAAAGTGCTTCAACATTTCATTTGCTTTTACCTTCGACTCTGGTACAAATGGAATTTCCCAAATGAAAAAACAAATACATTGTTAGAAATTTGTACCCTCAAAAAAATTTCCATCCTTATCCTACAAATTCTCTTTTTACTAAGGCCAAACACGTTTGTCAATTTGATCTATTTAACCCTTAAAAAATTGAACAAACATAACAATATTCAAATAAAATCTACTAAGTTTTATCTGCCATGGTTTATAAAGATGTACCACAAATAGGTAATCAAAGTTCTTTTATTTTTTTTGATTTGGGATCAGTCATATTTGCTCTTCACATATGCAAAATGTATTTCCTGCTTGGTAGTGCTGCCTTACTATTTATCTTTCTCATTGGTTTTTCTGATTAAAAACATTCTACAGTCTATAATGACACGGAATATCCACAATGTTCTTAGTATCTCTAGATCAGCAGGGTCAGCAACCTGTAGATAGCGATCTACCAGTAGATCATGGCCAGGTGACTGGGCTTGCTGACCCGCCATTCCAGAGCATCCATCAGAGTGCAATGCTGAGGGACTGAGTATAAAGTTGGAGCTGTAGTAGGGAGCAAGAGCCGCATAAGCCAATGCCTCCTCTGTAGTCCTAGCTCCTGTCCCATGCGGAGTGATACCAACTACACTCCACCTCTTATCCCAGCTAGCGGTCTCCAGAGTGGTGCCAGCAGCAGGAAAGAAGAGATATTCAGGTCAGTGTAAAGCAACGCAATGGGCATAATAGTATAGGGTTGCTTTCACACTGATGTGCTGTGCTTTACCCACACCACGGGTGCAGTGCAGTGTACCTGCAGCTTTCCTGTGGGTTTGCTGCGCTTAACCATAGACTTCTATTATATCCTACAGGTTTGGTGCACTTTCAGAAGGTGCACCAAATCCGCAGGATATAATAGAAGTCTATGGCAAAGCGCAGCTAACCCAGAAAAGTCGCAGATGCACTGCGCTGTACCCGTGGTGTGGGTAAACTGCAGCACATCAGTGGGAAAAGAGTCTTATAAGGGGCTCAGAACAGTAAGTGTTCATTTACATTGGCAGTTTGGGGAGTGTTAAAACCACCACAGCCGCAGCAGGAGTTAAACAATCTGTCGTGGATGGTGGGTGTAGCACCTGCCAAGCATGACCCATTCAAGTGAATGAGGCTACCGTGCAAGTGCCCTGCAACTATGTGCAGTACAGCAAACAAGGAGTTAAAGCAGGCAGTGTTGTGTTGCTTGGGCACCGCAGAAGCATGCAAGTAGTACAGAAATTAGAGGTTTAAATCAGGTGTGAGGAGGCGACACTGTGCCTGGTGTTTTTTTACCTCTCCCATGTTGTTCAGGTAGATCTCCACCTCTTTAAGGTTGCCTATCCCTGCTCTAGATGTGACCTTTTTAAATGTATGTACCTCTAACTATAGTAAAAATTTAAAAGCAGCACAATAGCATAAAATAAGCACTTTTATCTTCCTGAACCAGCTAGTAGATTTTTTTAACAGAGTGCCACACGAGACTTGAGGTCTAGGACACTCAGAGGCGCAACTATAAACCACCTATGGTGGAGAGCTCTTCCCACGTCCTCTTGCCTTCTGAGACTTGCTATTTGCTTATCACTGTGATGTGTGACTTTCAATTACCCAAAAGTTATGCTGAGTATACATGATCAGAAAATCAGATGGAAAATACCACTTTCGAAGAGATCGTATGAGAATCTGATCGTTAGTGCACAGCTTTCGAGAGCTGATCATGACAGGTTAAGCGAAATTATCCATGGGACAAACATTAATTTTTTACTTGTATACGATACCGGAACGTACAATATTGTTTTAATCAGTACAGTATTCATCTGGAAAAAATCGGAAGACCAAGACCACGCATGCTCAGAAACAACAGAATACATTACAATACAATACAACACATTACATCACATCTGAAGTTGTATTCTGTCATTTGAGAATTATCGAAACTTAAAGTGGATGTAAACCCTAATCATGAAATTTGAGCTGGGCACATATATCTGTAGCAGGGCCGGGACAAGGGGTGGGCAGGAGGGGCGGCTGCCCTGGGCACTGTAGTATCATTAAAGGTGGGGGGAGCACCACGAGGAGATTGGGGGGGAGAGGATTTGTGTTGGGAGGGGACATTTGAGGGGTGGTGGGGCAGCAGGTGGTATAAATTGTTCTAGGAGGGGAAATTTTTTGGGGGGATACTAGGAGTTGTAATTTGGGGGGATTTGTGTTGGCGGGGTAATGGAGGAAGAGGATTTGTGCTAGAAGGGGGATTTTGGGGGTTTGTGCTAGAAGAGCCGATATGATGAAGGGGGGGAGGGAAACTGTGCTGGGCAGGAAATTGTTTTTTGGGGGGAGGTATGTTAGTATGGATGATGGGGCTTATTTGTTCTGGGAGGGGAGATTTGGAGTATGGGGGATGGATGTGTACTAGGAGGGGAAATGTGAGGGATACAGGATTTGTGCTAGGAGGAGTGATTTTCTTGGAGGGTCAATTTGTGCAGGGGGATTTGCGGAAAAAGAGCATTTGAGCTGGAAGAGGGGATGGGAGGGAAAATATTTGGGCTGGGTGGGGGGAGGAATTTCAACAGGGGGTGGATTTGTCCAGGGAGGAGGGGGGATTTATGTTTAGGGGGTAAGCATGCAGGTTAGTGGTTTTTTTTCTGTGGGGGGGGATTTTTGCTGACACGTAATGCTCATACATCTTGGAGGGGGCCGCAATTTGGCATGTTCACCCTGGGCTCTAGATGGCCTTGTCCCGGCACTAATCTGCAGTGTTTTGTTATCTCTCTTCAAAGCACTATGTCCTGTCCTGTCTCCTGCTCCATTCTTCTGTTATCAGCCTGATAACTTCTGACAAGTTCTCCATCAACTGTGATAAAAGCAGCCTGAGTTTTGTGTTGGGGAGGATGCTATAAATAGATTAGTAGAGTGCTGAACTATTCAACAATCAGCTCTGAAAGGCCCTACCTATGAGGAGAGGGGGTGTGTGCCTTTCCTCCAATCAGATGTCTTGGCTGTATACCCAGGCTTCACTGCAGTGCTAACCAGGAAGAGAAAATCTCCTAACACGATGTGCACTTTCTAAAGAGTATATAAAGCTGAAGATAGCAGATATACATGTAAAACTTATGTAGGAGAATTTGTTTCATCTCTGTGTATCATCTGAGGCTTTTTATTTCACTGAGTATATGTGAGGGTTTACATCCACTTTAAGTAACCTCTTCATTTTCGATATGAGACCAGCATGCAAAAAACAAAACAAAAAAAAAACGATCATTAGTCCGATATTCTCATCGTGTTTACTAGGTTATATATAATATAATATAATATAGTTTCACAGATATACTCTGTATTGTAAACCTAAATGTGAACTTCAATCTTACTTTAGCTGTCCTGAGCATTACATAGTAGATTCAATTCACAAAGCTTTAACACAAGGATCTCTAGTTCGGATTTTGTTTCATGTATAGATGACACCTACTTCAAAATGTGGCATTGGACACACATTTTTAAAGCACTCTGAATGCCAATCAAAGCACCTGTCACTAAATAAAATGGTTACCTTACAGTTCTGTTCACACTGTAATGTTTGCTTTGCTGCAAAAATTATACCCCGTGTCACTTTATTGGTGTTTCAAAGCATCTCCAAAGCCTCCATAGAAAGTCTATGACCACATGCTGGGTCACTGTATATATGCCAAGGACACATGTGCTCGGGGTCTTCGGCTGAAGAACGGGATCACAGCGGACGGGGGAGGCTGCCCTTCCTCTGCACAGGCTGCCATGAGGCTTCAGGTGGTCAACCCGAGGGCCTGAATCCAAGTAAAGCTGCAACCCAGATGTCCTGCAAAGCTGACTGCAAGAGAGAGACACCAGGAAGAATCTGTTTCTGCCCACTATGAGTAAAGATCTGTGTCATGAGGCCTGTCCTGTGAAGGCCATCCCTTCAGCTAGTAGAGTCAGTGGACGGGTGTCAGCCAAAGGGGATGCTAGTAAATGTCCTGAAGATAGAACAGTTTCATGAAGTCTGCTGCCAGAACAAGCAAATGACTTATTTCTCCCATACTAGTGCAGTATGGTATAGCAGAGAGTCTGCTACCACATTCAGCCTGGTGAAGCCAAGTGAGAGTTGTCCTCATCTGTAATTAGTTCCAGTTGGAATATCCCACTATTCTCTTCTCCCATACAAGTTCCAACAATAAATATCAAAACAACCAATCCCCCTTTGGTTGATTATTGGATAATGAGTGGAGGAGAGTACATTTGGTCGTGTGAAAACACCTAGTAACTGGCTGCAAGCTAATAGTGGGAGGCCCAGGGAAGTTTACACACAGCAATCCCTACTGGGACAGTGCTACATGTGCAACATAGCAATGCAATAGCACAAGGTAAGTGGGGACTGGAGAGAGAAGGCTGAGCGGCAGAGGATCAGCAGAGCTGGGGGACTGGAGCAGAAGAAAATAGCAGATATCACATGGGAGTAATATAGCAGAAGGTGAGCAGGGAATGGAAAAAGTGGAGTATCAGCAAACCAGAGGATCGGCAAAGCTGGGGGTTACTACTGAGTGGGGGATCAGCAAAGCCAGGGGTACTACTGAGTGGGGGATCAGCAAAGCCATGGGTACTACTGAGTGGGATATCAGCAGAGCTGGGGGTATTACTGAGCAGGGGATCTGCTGAATGAGGGTACTAATAAAGCTGGGGATTTGCTACATCACCAACCTCGTCTGCAGATATCGCCCAAATCATCCCCTCCACTCCTCCCAGGACCTCCTGCTCTCTAGCTCCCTTGTTACCTCCTCTCATGCTCGTCTTCAGGACTTCTCCAGAGCCACTCCCATCCTCTGGATTTCCCTGCCCTGGTATATACGATCAGCCCCTAACCTGTCGACCTTTAGGAGATCCCTGAAAACTCACTTATTCAGGGAAGCCTATCCCACACCCTCCTAACAACCCCATCAAATCATTCCCCGTATCTATTACCTTTTGTACCACCACCCCCTTCCCTTAGAATGTAAGCTCTATGAGCAGGGACCTCCTGTCCCTTCTGTATTGAACTGTACTGTAGTTGTGCTGCCCCCCCTCTACATTGTAAAGTGCTGCATAAACTGTTGGCGCTATATAAATCATGAATAATAATAATAATAATAATTTGTTGAGAGGGTGTACTACTGAGCTGGGGTTTTACTGGGCCCCATTAAAACAATCAGAAAATCAACACACCCAAGACATTTAGCCAAGCTTCATTAAAGCTCCAAAAAAAGCATCACAGAATCAACATGGCAGCATAAAAAAGCATGTTGAAGCAGTAGGTGCTTTAAAGCAAGTGTAAACGAGCCCCAATTTTCAAATCTTACTGGAGTCAGCTAAAAATAACTGTCACTTTTTTGAAAATAGGGATTTTTAACCTGGTGTGTTAGCTGTTGAAGTGAGTTTCATGCTCAATTTGGTGTGTATAGCTAGTAAGGTTTTTTTTTTCTTGGGAAAGTCCATGTGGTCAGCACAGGGCCAACCAGCACTGTCCAGACAGAGGGTTAGGGATCTTGCAGTCTCATAGGACAGTCTGAAAACTCCTCCTCAAGCTTTAACTAGTGCTCAGCTAGACACTGATAGAAGTCACAAGACTGCTATATACTGCTGATAAGAAAAGGTATTTAGCAGTTTATATTTACTAAAATACTTGTATTTCAATGTTCTGTGTACTGTGGGAGACCAGATATAGTAAATGCAGGGTCCTGGGTTTAGTAACACTTTAAATCACAGGTCCACATTAAGGGGACTATATTGTAATTTTGGAGATATTTCCTTTCTTTTTGGTATGGTGAGAAATAAAAAAATGTAAATATTTTATTCAGAAACTATGAAATATTACATATTGCAGCCTACAGGTAGAGCTCTAATCTCCTTTTTCACATTTTACAGTGTCTACTTTGGTAGAAAAAAAATTCTTGTCTATAGAGCGCAGTAGCTCAGCTCAAGTTGAAATTTAAAAACCATGTGAATGATCAAATTCTCCATCCTCAATAATTTTATGTAAGATTTTAGTGAGGGACGTCCTGCCTAATAAGATATACATTTAGCTTAAAAAGAGAGGTTTTGATGCATACATTTTCAAATAAATGTGAAGCCACACTGCTGTTTCAAGGCACCTCTGAAATGTGTGGTCCCTGAACATAAATCATCTGAACTCCCAGCATGGCAATGAATAAACTAAGTGCTGGTATGCCTTGGAAGTAAATAAATATACACATATTAGAATAGATAAAATATACACTTGAAATGCATGAAATAAAAAATACAGTTGAAATAAAACTGGCCCAAAATCATTTTAATTTCCCTGTAGAGTATTTGAGAGGCTCCAAGCATGAAGTAGCTAAACCTAAATTTCAACAAAAATCTTTACTAACAATATATGGTCATTGCTAAGCATCTCGAAAATGTGTAAACTGCTGGGCTGCAATTAAAAGTTTTTCAAGCATTCAGTAAAAAAATAAAATAAAAAATAAGGGGTTCTAGTGTGTGTGTATATATATCTATAGATATAGATATCTATATATATATATATATATATAGATATCTATATCTATAGATATAGATATCTATAGATATCTATATCTATAGATATCTATATATATGTATGTATGTGTGTATGTATACATAAAACGTATAACATTGGGGCCAGTATCAGTTATTTGGATTTTATGTGCAATCCTCTTCTTCATCTGAAATGTGGCAAGCTGAGATATTATATCCACACAAAGCTTCAATCTCTTTCTGGCTTTTCCATAATACTCGGTGGAATTTCTCTGCTCTAAGAAAAGCTGTTTCGGAGCAATAAATTCCATAAAATGTCCAGAGACAGCCTTCTGTTTCTATGCCAGGTTAATCATGAATCAGCACTTGTATGTGGCCAGGAAAGAAGATAACATTTCATGATGCAGTTTATATAGACTATTTATGAGAATAATACCAACAGCAATAAAAACATTGATTTATACATCATCAAAGGATATAAATGCCCATTCTATTAGTAGAACACTTTAATATAAGCAATCATCTGAAACGTATAATTTCCTCTGTCTAATTTTAAGTCTTTTAGTAGGAGATAATGACTTAGCTGGAGCTTTGAAGCTCAGTGTTTGTAATGCAGTTTCATAGCGTGTAGTATTAAGTTTAATTTATTAAAAGGGCGCTAAATATAATTTAACAGTTAGTGTATGTACAAAAATTGCTTAACAACACTCATACATAAATATTCAAAGCTTTAAAGAACTCGTTAGGATGGTGTGCACAAAGTTAAGCAGGGAGTAGTATTTTTCTATACTCCACTGACTTCCTTCATGGTAATCAAATAAAATTTTGCCTGTAGTAGAAGTTATCAAAGCACAATAAGATGTACATACAGTAAACATATTTGAATGTATGTTGAGATACACTATATGGCCAAAAAGCACCTGACTATCACACCTATAGGAGTTCATTGGACATCCCTTTGCAAAGGGTGTGTGTCTGATGGGGTTTGGGGGCATTCAGCCAAAAGAGCATTTGTAAGGTCAGGAACAGATATTGGAGAAGACCTGACTTTCCATTTCATCCAAAAGGTGTTCAATCATGTTGAGATCAGGGTTCTGTGCAGGCCACTCGAGTCCTTTCAGCTAACATTGATAGGTGAGCGCCATTCTCAGCCGAATTCATGACTGCCCAGTGTTCAGGATGGAAGAAAAGTAAGAGATATGTATTAAGAAAGTTAAAAAAATAAAATTTTTGTGCCATGGTGGTTAACAGGACCCATGTTTTTTATTGTTTCTTATGCGCTGTATTGTTATATTTTGTTAAGAAATTATGAATACTTACTACATGCTCCCCTGTAATCTACTTTGCCATTTAATGACTAGATAGATATCATAATAGCAAATTAACATTTTCTGAATACTTAAAATGTGACCCATATAAAATAATTTTGTTTAAGGTTTTATACTTACTTTTTTAAAGCTGACCTAAAGTCAGTTTTACATCACATGTACATAATTGCCTTTCCTGCACTGTACCTTAAAAAAGGTCATTTGTGCATCCAGTTGTGGCCACTACCTTGACATTGGATACTCGGTTCTGCCAATGCTGAAGTTTAGCATTGAATCTGGACTATTCATTGAAAATACCAATTAGAAAAATGAAATTTTAAGAGCTGGCTTGTGTTGTTCCAAATTCCTATTGGATATTCAACCTGATGGGCGGCCTTTGTTCTAAAAAAATGTTCAGCTCATTCTCTAATCAGTATTTGCATCAGAGTACCATGGGACAGAAAGCCTTGGGGGTTCTCTGGAAGTTGTTTAAAGATAAGAGTCGGTACCTGAGGATACCTAACCTGAAATCAGAACACCACTTTACATTAGGGTTTGGGAAGGGTTGTTTTAAATAACTTTAATAAGTTAAAGTATAACTAAAGACATTTTTTAAATTTTTTAATAGAGTACAGAAGGATTAGCTGTGAGGTTTTTTTTGCTTTCTGTGCCCCCATTAGATACATTTACTCTCTCTATTTGTCCTGTTATTATTATACAGGATTTATATAGCGCCAACAGTTTAGGCAGCGCTTCACAAAGTGCAGACAGTACAGTTAAAATACAATTAAATACAGGAGCAATTAGAGGGCCCTGCTCATTAGAGCTTACAATCTAAAAGGGAGGGTCAAGTAATTCGAAAGGTAATAACTGTGGGGGATGAGCTGATGGAGAAAATAAAAGTACAGTTGTTAGGTGGAAGTGGGATAGGCTTCTCTGAAGAGAAAAGTTTTCAGGGATCGCCTAAAAGTGGATAGAGTAGGATATAGTCAGACGGATTTGGGTAGGGAATTCCAGAGGATGGGAGAGGCTTGGAAGAAGTCATGGAGACAAGCATGGGAGGAGGTGACAATGGAGCTAGAGAGCAGGAGGTCTTGGGAGAAACTAAGAGAACTATTTGGTTGGTATTTTGAGACTAGGTTAGTAATGCAGCTGGGGGCAGAGCTGTGGATGGCTTTGTAAGTTATTGTTAGTATTTTGTATTGAATTTGTTGAGCAAGTGGAAGCCAATGGAGGGGTTGGCAGAGATGGGTAGCAGACACTGAACGGTATGTAAGGTGGATGAGTATGGCAGCAGCATTCATTATGGACTGAACAGGGGATAGCCTATGTAAAGGTAAGCCAATGAGGAGGGAGTTGCAGTAGTCAAGGTGAGAGATAACCAGGAAGTGGATTAGGAACTTTATTTGTGTCATTGGTTAGGAAGGGGCGTATTTTGGAGATGTTGTGGAGGTTGAGGCGGCAAGCTTTGAAAAGTGATTGGATGTGAAGCCGAAAGTTCAGAGTCCAGGACTACACCTAGCACCATGGCATGCGGGGACGAGTTGATGGTTGTGCCATTGATCTTGACACAGAAGTCAGGGGAACGGGCACGTGAGAGAGGAAATATTATGAGCTCAGTTTTGGACAGGTTGCGTTTGAAGAAGAATCCAGAATGATATGTCAGTCAGTAAACTAGTGATGTGTGAGAAGACTGATGGAGTGAGCTGAGGGGTAGAGAGATAGATTTGGGTCTTATCAGTATAGAAATGATATCGAAAGCCATGGGAGGCTATCAGCTTACCCAGGGAGAAGGCATAGATTGAGTATAGGAGAGGTCCAAGCACAAAACCTTGGGGGACACTGACGGAGAAAAGAAGGGGAGAGGAGGAAGTAGAATTGTAGTGATGAATCAGTGCTGAATGGAAAATTGATGATAAATAAACATATAAACACATATGTGACGTATCAAAAATATTACTGAAAATCCCCCCAAAAATTATAATAAATTGAGAAGTCCCAACAATGAACAATGGATAAAAAGTGTTGAATAATGTCCATGAATCATGTAATTGTGAATATACAACTTGCATGGATTGAAATAAAATGGAATATAAATTTGCAGTTTTCCGCCCCCAAAGTGTGCCAAACACCAAATGAATTGCGCGCTTACCAAAAGGCAAGCAATACGAGCTTGCAGCTATACACCCAGCCGGGGCCTTTATCCACAGATATCCACGGCAGCAGTTCAGATGGCATCAAACACAGGAACAGTAAGCAACCAAGGGACCGGTGGTTTGATTCAAAGGGGGATCACGAATGGACATCAGGTGTCACCCAAAAATGAGAGAGAGGGAATTTTCCATAGTGTAATACTGGTATTATCATGTCCACCCAAAGGAATTGTAAGTGACACTGAAGGTCTTGTTTTCTATTGTCACCAAAAGTAAAATAAAAATTTGGGTTGTTACCAGAACAGGAATGAGGGGAATCTTTCAATGGGGACAGCAATTCTAATGACCCTGGTGACAATCAGAGATTTTCTTTCACTCTCTGTTTTGGCTATGAGACAGGAAATTAAGGGAAATTTCCCCACCAGAACTAAAATAGCAATAAAAGCTGTCAGGGGTTATAACCTACCCTCACTCTATCCAAAATGAAAAAAAAAAGATTTTGCCTTTAGTCCTACTTTAATTATAGCTATTGTGTAAGATAGGTTTAACCTTTTACAATATTCAATGAACTCATTGAGAGATTTCACTAATACGCAGTAACATTTGAAGCATCCTTACCTGGTGGTTATTAGAAAAAGACTTATAATGTGCAGGTATAAATGACTGCTTAACATCAGATTAATTCCTAGTACTAAACATTTAATTCACTATTGATCCTTTTTTAATTAACTCAGTGCCACAGCTTTCCAGCACTCATGCAAGCCTGTGTTTTATTGGAATTTCATTACCATTGTTTTTTTTAGCTAATAAGAAAATCTGCATCGCCCTGACTTGTTTAATGGTATCCCGGCAACAGAGATTGGTATTTCAATAAGCTTCCCCAAACAATTCAGGTTTCACAGATTTGCATTTGTAATTAAAATATTGTACATACTGACACCAGAGGGGATGCAGGACCAGGAATTGAACTTGGTGCTAATTGATTTAACTAGTCGTAATTGCTTAGTGGGGGGCGTGGCAGAATATGCAATGTCGCCTGCACGGAAGAATGCGGACAATTGTGTAAGTCCATCATCATTTACGAGCATGAAATAACAACCTCTGACAAGGGCAAGGCCCTCCTGATGACTAATCCCACTTTAGATGCAAATTATGGAATCACAGAGCTTGACTTAGGAGAAGAAGTCAGGGCAGCATATCGTTACCAGGCTAGATTTAAACAAACTATTGTTCTTCTTTTTTATTTTTTCTCCGCTATCAGCATCACCATCATCAATTCCACTAAAACTATTTTCATCAAAACCGCTCATATTTTAAAACCCAGTGCAAATTTAGAAAAAAAAAATAGACTTGAAGTTGACATGAAAAATAGTAAAGGAGTCTAAACAAACTGGAAGCCCTAGTGAGCAGCTGCAGTTGCGTGGCAGGTTTTCCTAATATGAGGGCCAGCTGCAGCTAGTGAATCCAGTAGAAAGACTTGATAATGCCCTAATAAAGTTTAAAGTGTCTTTCTAGGCAAAACTTTTTTTTATTGGAAATATTTACCCTTACTTTGTGTCCTGGAGACAGGAAGTGAGAGCAAACCTTTCCAAAGTGAGGGATAATCTCCTATTAAGCTAGGTATACATGTTTTTTTTTTTTTTTGGCCAGCAGGCTAAGCAAATAAACAAAATACAAGGCTCTCCCTTCCACACAAATAAGCTGGATGGAGGAATCCCCCTGTCAGGAAACTGTATTCTGACAGCGGTACCTACACCTGTCAGATCGCCAAAAGTTTTCCAACGTGTCCCTTCGACAGAAGTTGACCAAAAAATCAGCTTCTGTCAAGCCGGGACGGCAACACACTAACCGGAACCAGCCAAATTTTGATCAGTGTAAGGGCAGTTTTTGACAGTAGTTACCAGAATAGGTAATCCCATTGAAAGGTTTTTCATCACCTCATGTTTCATTGACACTTGTAAAATTCGAGATTTCTTATCACTTTCTGTCCAAGTGACAATGATCACCAAGATAAGTAGAGTTGGTAAGCAGGGTAGGCATATGATTTGATTCTGAGTTCTCGAGAGAATCAAGGCATCCATCTTAACATGGGAGCCTTTAAATAAGGGATTCCACATTATTTGGGTGTGCTTCAGGCAAGTGGCAGATTAGGGAGATGAACCCACTGTATTGGGATGGTGTTTGACAAAAGGAAAGGTTCCTGAAGAGTATGGACAGGATGAGAGACACTGTCTGTGTTGCAGAACCTTCCAAAATCTCTTCATGGGTGAGTGCAATGGGAACTGTCCTGCTTCACCACCCCTCTAGCAGAAGCTGTCCTCTAGTAACATCTGTCTCCAATCTATTACAGGGTCTGTGATAAACTCTATGGTTTATTTATTTTATTTATTTCAGGTACTTATATAGCACCGTCAATTTACGCAGTGCTTTACATATACATTGTACATTCACATCAGTCCCTACCCTCAAGGAGCTTACAATCTAAGGTCCCTAACTCACATTCATACATACTAGGGACAGTTTAGACAGCATCCAATTAACCTACCAGCATGTCTCTGGAGTGTGGGAAGGAAACCGGAGTACCCGGAGGAAACACACGCAGGCACAGGGAGAACATGCAAACTTCAGGCAGGTAGTGTCGTGGTAGGGATTTGAACCAGCGACCCTTTTTACTGCTTGACGAAAGTGCTATCCACTACACCACCGTGTTCTATTAAGTGCCTTAAACTTCTACTCCAATGCCAGCCATGCTTATAAAGTTTCCTGTTAACAAGAACTGTTGTGTGACATTGATTTTTCCAGAGTCTTTACTTACACGTATATACCTTCTGTACAAGGAATTTAGGTTTTCAATTTATTTATTTACAATTTTTTTTAATTTTTTTGCCTCAATGGACTTTCTAACTTGGAATATCTTTTTTTCAAACTAACCATGCGGCAATGGAATATCAACCTTTTTTTCAAAGCTAAAGCCAGACGTTAATTCTTCTTTGCATGTTGTATATAATACTAGAACTTTAATTTATTTAAAACAAAGAGATAAGATAATCAATCTTTATATATATGTTATACAGGGTAACTTTAGAAACAAGGATCTTGATATGCAGTTCTAGCTGGTATAGGCTGGAGAACTATTAACAATGAGCAATTCTTCATGGAACAGAACTATTACAATGGGAAGCCTTTGATCTTTTCTGGCTCCTGTTGCCAATTGAACTTTGTCACTATGCACTGTCATCCACAAGGGAACACTTTTGTGTGGAGCAATCGGCAGCAATTTTAGCCTGGCTAAGCTTTGAAGTGCCAGTATCAGCTGCTGCCCTGGCTTCTCCTTCTAGTTAACTATTTTTCTTTTAGAGTCATATCTCTCGTTTTACTTTTCTTATATCAAGACAACCATGTTAAGATACCAGGACATCAAACACCACTTAAATTGTGTATCCCCCATCATTAGAGTGTAATGTCCACTTCAAAGCATGCAGATTAGAGGATTGACTAATTTACACATTTAGAGAAATTGCTAGCAGCAATGTACATATCCACCGAACATTGCTTAACAATTAGATATCATTTCCAAAACCTTTTAATACCCTGTGAAATAGGAGTCAGGCATTTATTTCAATAACGATTAGTTGTTTTGAAATAACATTTTCCATTTTGAATTACTTTACATTATCTTTACGTGATTACAGCAGAAGCATGTAATAAAGCACTTTGATGTGTAGGGGTGGTCTATGCTAGTGTCTCTTAATGTTATAAAATGATATGCACCTTGGGAAAAGCCTGTGTTATATCCTTGGTATGGGTAACCCTATATATCCCCTGTCATATGTACATTTCTAACTGCATAAAATGTTTGCCAAACACCTTTTATGTTTTTGAGTAGATTAAAGAGGTTGTAAACCTCCCTTTGCAAGTTGTACCTATAGGTAAGCCTAGAATAAGGCTTACCTATAGGTACTGTAAATATCTCCTAAACATGTGCCATTTATTAAATATTTGCTGTATACTGCACAGATGATGTCATTGGCACATGAGCAACGTCACGCAGCTCCGGCCAGTCACAGAGCCGGAGTACGCAGCCCCGGAAGGAAGAGGGGCAAACATGAATGCAGTGGGGACGGCGCTGGCTTCGTTTTCAGGTAAGTGTCACATAATGTGCTAGTATGCGATGCATACTGGCAGATTATGCTTTTACTTTGCAGGGTAGAAGAAAGAAAGTAAAACTCATCAGGGTTTACTTCCTCTTTAAGATATTAACTTAAATCATGTTTAACCACTTAACCCCCGGACCATTATGCTGCCTAAGGACCAGAGGTCTTTTTCCAATTTGGCACTGCGTCGCTTTAACTGCTAATTGGGCGGTCATGCAATGCTGTACCCAAACGAAATTTGCGTCCTTTTCTTCCCACAAATAGAGCTTTCTTTTGATGGTATTTGATCACCTCTGCAGTTTTTATTTTTTGCGCTATAAACGGAAAAAGACCGAAAATTTTGAAAAAAAATGATATTTTCTACTTTTTGTTATAAAAAAAATCCAATAAACTAAATTTTAGTCATACATTTAGGCCAAAATGTATTCGGCCACATGTCTTTGGTAAAAAAAATGTCAATAAGCATATATTTATTGGTTTGCGCAAAAGTTATAGCGTCTACAAACTAGGGTACATTTTCTGTAATTTACACAGCTTTTAGTTTATGACTGCCTATGTCATTTCTTGAGGTGCTAAAATGGCAGGGCAGTACAAAACCCCCCCAAATGACCCCATTTTGGAAAGTAGACACCCCAAGGAAATTGCTGAGAGGCATGTTGAACCCATTGAATATTTATTTTTTTTGTCCCAAGTGATTGAATAATGACAAAAAAAAAAAAAAAAAAATATTTACAAAAAGTTGTCACTAAATGATATATTGCTCACACAGGCCATGGGCCTATGTGGAATTGCACCCCAAAATACATTCAGCTGCTTCTCCTGAGTATGGGGATACCACATGTGTGGGACTTTTTGGGAGCTTAGGCGCGTACGGGGCCCCGAAAACCAATCACCGCCTTCAGGATTTCTAAGGGCGTAAATTTTTTATTTCACTCTTCACTGCCTATCACAGTTTCGGAGGCCATGGAATGCCCAGGTGGCACAAACCCCCCCCAAATGACCCAATTTTGGAAAGTAGACACCCCAAGCTATTTGCTGAGAGGCATATTGAGTCCATGGAATATTTTATATTTTGACACAAGTTGCGGGAAAGTGACACTTTTTTTTTTTTTTTTTTTTGCACAAAGTTGTCACTAAATGATATATTGCTCACACAGGCCATGGGCATATGTGGAATTGCACCCCAAAATACATTTAGCTGCTTCTCCTGAGTACGGGGATACCATATGTGTGGGACTTTTTGGGAGCCTAGCCGCGTACGGGGCCCCGAAAACCAAGCACCGCCTTCAGGATTTCTAAGGGTGAAAATTTTTGATTTCACTCTTCACTGCCTATCACAGTTTCGGAGGCCATGGAATGCCCAGGTGGCACAAAACCCCCCCAAATGACCCCATTTTGGAAAGTAGACACCCCAAGCTATTTGCTGAGAGACATGGTGAGTATTTTGCAGCTCTCATTTGTTTTTGAAAATTAAGAAAGACAAGAAAAAACTTTTTTTTTTTTCTTTTTTCAATTTTCAAAACTTTGTGACAAAAAGTGAGGTCTGCAAAATACTCACTATACCTCTCAGCAAATAGCTTTGGGTGTCTACTTTCCAAAATAGGGTCATTTGGGGGGCTTTTGTGCCAACTGGGCTTTCCATGGCCTCCGAAACTGTGATAGGCAGTGAAGAGTGAAATAAAAAATGTACGCCCTTAGAAAGCCTGAAGGCGGTGCTTGGTTTTCGGGGTCCCGTACGCAGCTAGGCTCCCAAAAAGTCTCACACATGTGGTATCCCCGTACTCAGGAGAAGCAGCAGAATGTATTTTGGGGTGTAATTTCACATATTCCCATGGCATGTTTGAGCAATATATCATTTAGTGACAACTTTGTGCAAAAAAAAAAAAAAAAAAATTTGTCTCTTTCCCGCAACTTGTGTCGCAATATAAAATATTCCATGGACTCGACATGCCTCTCAGCAAATAGTTTGGGGTGTCTACTTTCCAAAATGGGGTCATTTGGGGGGGTTTTGAACTGTCCTGGCATTTTATGCACAACATTTAGAAGCTTATGTCACACATCACCCACTCTTCTAACCACTTGAAGACAAAGCCCTTTCTGACACTCATTGTTTACATGAAAAAGTTATTTTTTTTGCAAAAAAATTACTTTGAACTCCCAAACATTATATTTTTTTTAAAGCAAATGCCCTACAGATTAAAATGGTGGGTGTTTCATTTTTTTTTTTCACACAGTATTTGCGCAGCGATTTTTCAAACGCATTTTTTGGGGAAAAAACACACTTTTTTAAATTTTAATGCACTAAAACACACTATATTGCCCAAATGTTTGATGAAATAAAAAAGATGATCTTAGGCCGAGTACATGGATACCAAACATGACATGCTTTAAAATTGCGCACAAACGTGCAGTGGCAACAAAATAAATACATTTTTAAAAGCCTTTAAAAGCCTTTACAGGTTACCACTTTAGATTTACAGAGGAGGTCTACTGCAAAAATTACTGCCCTCGATCTGACCTTCGCGGCGATACCTCACATGCATGGTGCAATTGCTGTTTACGTTTGACGACAGACCGCCGCTTGCGTTCCCCTTAGCGCGAGAGCAGGGGGCGACAGGGGTGCTTTTTTTTTTTTTTTTTTTTTCTTTAATATTTTTTTGCTTTTTTATCTTATTTTTAAACTGTTCCTTTCATTTTTTTTTTTTTAATCATTTTTATTGTTATGTCGGGGAATGTAAATATCCCCTATGATAGCAATAGGTAGTGACAGGTACTCTTTTTTGAAAAAATTGGGGTCTATTAGACCCTAGATCTCTCCTCTGCCCTCAAAGCATCTGATGACACCAAGATCGGTGTGATAAAATGCTTCCCCAATTTCCCAATGGCGCTATTTACATCCGGCAAAATCTAAGTCATAAAATGCTCGTAGCTTCCGGTTTCTTAGGCCATAGAGATGTTTGGAGCCACTCTGGTCTCTGATCAGCTCTATGGTCAGCTGGCTGAATCACCGGCTGCATTCTCAGGTTCCCTGTTGAGACAGGAGAGCCAGAGAAAAACACAGAAGACGGTGGGGGGGGCATTCCCTCCCACGGCTTGTAAAAGCAGTCTAGAGGCTAATTAGCCACTAGGATTGCTTTTACATGAAAGCCGACCGCTGGCTGAAAAGAATGATACCAAGATGATACCTAAACCTGCAGGCATCATTCTGGTATAACCATTCAAAGTCGTGAATGGCGTACCTGAAGACAAAAAAATGGTTAACAATAAAGCACAGTAAACGGTAAAGTATAAAAAATTGCATACCTGAAAAGCAAACATGATAAAACATAATAACAATAAAACATTGCAGAATAGAATACAGTAAAAAAGAGCAGAACAAGAGAGAGAGAATAGAGAGAGAGAGAACAATAAAACGACAACTATTTTTTTTTATTTTATATATTTTTTTTTTTTTTTACACTTTTTTTGTAACTAACTTTTATAACGGTAACCGGTTCCAGGTTCGGGTCTCTCAAAATGCGATGGCATCTTGGGAGACCCTGTGAAAGTGTGCCTAGTCTGTGCAATGCTGTACCCTACGCTAATACTCAACTAATGAATGGTAGCGTTCAAAACATTCACCAATGCAAAGACCAGGATTGTCAGGACAGGAGGGACAATAATAGAGGGTGTCACGCCTATATTCGCGCTTGCTGCAGACACGACATCTTTTTTGGGGGTTCGTTGGGTAGGGGTACTCGGGAGGACATAAAGAAAATGCCTCTCATGCAGCCGACTGCATTTGGTTGGGGATGTGAATGGGGGAAGTACGGGCGCTGCAGAAGCGGTGGGTTCCCAATTAGGATTGGCGAATGCAGCAGGAAGGGCACTATGGGCACGACGGGCCTGTGTTTGTCTTCTTGGTGGCAGCGGGACACTACTTGTGCTTGCCACCTCACCAGCTTGAACTGCACTTATGGGACTCGCCATGTCACCAAGTGTTACTGCAGTGCTGGTTTGACTACGACCGGGGTGTACTAGGCCACTGGCGCTTGCCAGTTCAATAAAAAGCTACCAAAAAAACTGTTAGCGATCGCAGGGATCAGGCCTGACTCTGCGAATGCTGCAGTTATGCGTTAAGTGTTTTGTAAGTGACAGTGATCGATTGATACTGCACTTGGGTGGGCTGGGCTGGGCCGGGCGGAGGGGCAAAACGCAGGTGCTAGCAGGTATCTGGGCTGATCCCGCTAACACTGCGTTTTTGGGAACCCTAAACTGCTGGGGACGCCAGTATAGATCTGATCGGATCAAATATTGATCCATTCAGATACTATACCACTAAGGGAGGTGTACGGTGCGTGCGTGGGTGTTAGCGGTACTGGCGCTAATCTGACGCTGCTTGGGGCTGGTGCTTGCCAGTTCACCAAAATACTACCAAAAAAACTGTTAGCGATCGCAGGGATCAGGCCTGACTCTGCGAACGCTGCAGTTATGCATTTAGTGTTTTGTAAGTATCAGTGATCGATCGATACTGCACTTGGGTGGGCTGGGCTGGGCCGGGCGGAGAGGCAAAACGCAGGTGCTAGCAGGTATCTGGGCTGATCCCGCTAACACTGCGTTTTTGGGAACCCTAAACTGCTGGGGACGCTAGTATAGATCTGATCGGATCAGATATTGATCTGATCAGATACTATACCACTAAGGGAGCTGTACGGTGCGTGCGTGGGTGTTAGCGCTACTGGCGCTAACCTGACGCTGCCTGGGGCTGGTGCTTGCCAGTTCACCAAAATGCTACCAAAAAAACTGTTAGAGATCGCAGGGATCAGGCCTGACTCTGCGAATGCTGCAGTTATGCGTTAAGTGTTTTGTAAGTGACAGTGATCGATTGATACTGCACTTGGGTGGGCTGGGCTGGGCCGGGCGGAGGGGCAAAACGCAGGTGCTAGCAGGTATCTGGGCTGATCCCGCTAACACTGCGTTTTTGGGAACCCTAAACTGCTGGGGACGCCAGTATAGATCTGATCGGATCAAATATTGATCCATTCAGATACTATACCACTAAGGGAGGTGTACGGTGCGTGCGTGGGTGTTAGCGGTACTGGCGCTAATCTGACGCTGCTTGGGGCTGGTGCTTGCCAGTTCACCAAAATACTACCAAAAAAACTGTTAGCGATCGCAGGGATCAGGCCTGACTCTGCGAACGCTGCAGTTATGCATTTAGTGTTTTGTAAGTATCAGTGATCGATCGATACTGCACTTGGGTGGGCTGGGCTGGGCCGGGCGGAGAGGCAAAACGCAGGTGCTAGCAGGTATCTGGGCTGATCCCGCTAACACTGCGTTTTTGGGAACCCTAAACTGCTGGGGACGCTAGTATAGATCTGATCGGATCAGATATTGATCTGATCAGATACTATACCACTAAGGGAGCTGTACGGTGCGTGCGTGGGTGTTAGCGCTACTGGCGCTAACCTGACGCTGCCTGGGGCTGGTGCTTGCCAGTTCACCAAAATGCTACCAAAAAAACTGTTAGAGATCGCAGGGATCAGGCCTGACTCTGCGAACGCTGCAGTTATGCGTTTAGTGTTTTGTAAGTGACAGTGATCGATCGATACTGCACTTGGGCTGGGCCGGGCGGAGGGGCAAAACGCAGGTGCTAGCAAGTATCTGGGCTGATCCCGCTAACACTGTGTTTTTGGGAACCCTAAACTGCTGGGGACGCTAGTATAGATCTGATCGGATCAGATATTGATCCGATCAGATACTATACCACTAAGGGAGGCGTATGCTGCGTGCGTGGGTGTTAGCGGTACTGGGGCTAATCTGACGCTGCCTGGGGCGATGCATATCACCGCCGGGCGATCAGGGGGCTAAACCTTTATTCGGTAATAAACGGCGGGTGCCCTGACAGTATAAAAAATAAACAAACTAACCAGCGTCACCCGTAACAGTTATACGGTGATCAGTGGTGAAAGGGTTAACTAGGGGGCTATCAAGGGGTTAAAACATTTATTCGGTAGTATATGGGGGTCCCTGTCGCTATAAAACGCTGACGGCGAACCTAAATATTTAGGTCCCTAACTAGCGCCACCAGCGACACTAATACAGCGATCAGAAAAATGATCGCTTAGCGACACTGGTGACAGGGGGTGATCAAGGGGTTAAAACTTTATTAGGGGGGGTTAGGGGGGTATCCTAGACCTACAGGGGGGTAATACTAACTGTCCTAACACTGTAACTGTCACAAACTGACACCAATGCAGTAATCAGAAAAAAAAAAAAAACTGCTGGTGTCAGTTTGTGACGGGGGGGGGGGGTGATTGGGGGGGGATCGGGGGGCGATCGGGGTGTTTTGTGTGCCTGGCATGTTCTACTGTGTGTGTGTAGTGTTGTGCACTCACATACCTGTCTTCTCTCCTCGGGCCGGAACGGAAATTACCGAGCCGAGGAGAGATTTCCTTTGCTGCTGTTTAGCATACAGCAGCAAAGGAATGATGTGATTGGCCGGCGACGATCGCGAGGGGGGGGCCACGAACGGATGGCCTCCCCCTCATCTCCGATCGCCATGGGACAAAAGACGACCGCCTCGGGCACCGGGGGGGTGTCCGATCGGACCCCCCACCCGCGGAAGGCAAATCACGTATATGTACGTGATTTTGCCTGTCCGTGCCACCTTGCCGACGTAAATCGGCGTGAGGCGGTCGTCAAGTGGTTAATTCAAATTTATTAAATATTTGTTAACATTCTAAACTGTTACAATGAGTTTCTCTAAGTAGCAAAAATCATGCCTGGTGGGCCCTTCCGGAACATCCTCTAGGGCAGCCTTTCTCAACCTTTTCAACACAGAGGAACCCCTAAAATAACTTTCTTTTTCCAGGGAACCCTTGCTAAAAATGACTTTATCTACAACTCATGCTACATTGATGTGATGGTCAGTGGGAAGAATGCTCCTTACACTTGTGGTTATTTGGAAGAATTACCCCTGTACAGATAGCTAAAGAGATCAATGGTGTCTTTGGGAACTTTCCCGAGAGGCAGAAATTCCTCATTGTTCAAGAAAGCCCTAACAACTTCTGAAGGAACCCTGGTTGAGAAATCCTGCTCTAGGATATGACTAGCCATACACCTTAAGATTTTTTTTAGCTGAGCCCTGCCAGTGAACAAGAGAAATTGATGGATTCCTCTATTCATGCTAAACAATAGATTCCTCCTCCCTGCATCTGCCAGAATACAATCTGATTGGCTGCAGTCACTGTTTGGCAGAGAATTTTTGGCTTGGCTCCTTTGATTTCCAGATTGAAGTTTGTTGAGTTGAGTGGTGCTTACAGGGTCACCCATGGCTCGAACTTCAACCGATTTGGCAGGAATCACTATTTGAGATAAAAACACAGAGAAAGCTAGTGTAAAAATCAGCGCTAGAAAGCCTAATAAGTACACAGAGTGGTACAAAAAGCACACACTCTTGAGTCTGGTTAGTGATATGAAAGCGACATCAGAAAAATGTATATGTAAATGATGTGAATAAGATAGTTGCGAGGCTGCTTCAGGCATGGGCTGGGGACCTGAAGACTTTGAGAGATAAGAAGGCAGGAAAAAGAAAGGGAAGCGCCAGGCCAATCCTAGTGCAGCATTATTTTATTTACAATTATCAAAGTGGTAACAGTATAAGATGCCACATCCAGAACTGTTTTTATGGTATATTTGGAATAAACTAGCAAGGTGTAAACACAGCAAGGGGTTTTCACTTTAGTGGGCTAATATAAAAAGCTGGCTATAGAAAATAGACTATTGGTTCTCAAATAGTGATGCATTATTTTATTCAAAAATTAGCAAAGTGGTAACAGTATAAGATGCACTCACATAGTGCTCAGTTGGTGGGGGCTTGCCACATCCAGCATGGAAACAGCACCCCCGGTGAATCCCTGGAGTGTTAAACCATTATTTCCTCCACTGTTAGCAACAGTGGTGCATAGTTCCTGACAGTGACACCAACAATGGGGCACTATTCCTCCCACTGACACCATTGGCCTTGTGCATTCCAGTGTTAATCCAGAACCCAGGCTGCTTCACTGCCTCCTCGCTCCTGCATGCCATTGGAGAATCCTAACAGCTGCTGGATGGCTGTCCCAGCTCTCCACCCACAGACAGAGGAAGGAATAGAAACTCATTTGAGGACTCTACATTACATGCTTTACTATTTCAACGATCCTGTAAGTGTTTTTAACCCCTTGTGTGCTACATTAAATCCTTTAATACTGCACTTAGAGGCACCTTTATTTCTTTCATTTACTCCTCCAACTGTCACCAAAGATGGGGCACTATTCTTCCCACTGCCACCAATGATGGGACACTATTCCTCCCACTGCCACCAATGATGGGACACTATTCCTCCCACTGACACCAATCATGAGGCACTATTTCTCCCACTGCCGCCAATGACGGGGCATTGTTTACTGCCAATGACACCAGTGGACTTTTTTTACTCCTGCCGGCCACAGTCCAACCCCCCTAAAGTTGGAAGGGCAGTAAACTGGCCCCTTGTTTAGAAAGTTTGGAGACCCCTTGTCTATACCAACAGTGCAGCGTGTGTATGACACCCATCTGACAGTTAAATCAGGAAGAAAATCATAGTGGGTCCCAGGGAGTTATTGTGAAACATATTTGCCTATCTGTGTCCAGTGTATCTTTTCTACGGAGCTTCAATGCCTTGTGTGTTTGCTGAGATATGAAGGGTACATGCAGACTAAGGCAGGTCATAGATGGTGCAATTTTCTTTCCTGCAACCCCTCCTGTGGAGCTATTGTGTTCTCCCGGCGGGGGAGCGCAAGGAGCCATCCCTGCTAAGAGAACACACTGATTATTGCCATTAATTATAAAAAATAAAAACTGCAGTAATTTAGATGATGGATGAAAGATTTAGTGCAATATAACACTTCTGGAAGGTAAATAGTAGATTTTATATATAGAGGTCTCCGCATCAGGCCAAAAAGAGGAACAAGTGAAAAGGAAAGAGGAATTGGATTCCAAAAGAAGGACAGTTGAGAGAGATGCATGGAGCGTTTTTAATCATCAATCAGACCTGAATGTACATTTAACCAAAACTGCTCCTATTTCTTTTTTGGTAAACAAAAACATTAAGAAACGCAGCACTGTAGCCCCTAAATCAGTAAGACGGCGCGGTGATCACAAAACTCCCTGATTACATAAGGGTCTTAAAAGATCAGCTTTTCATCTCGCATTTCATTTGCTTTCAGGACTTGCCCACACTTTATCATGTATGTCTTCGCAACATTTTAATTAAAAAAAAAAAAGAAAGAAAAAGGGAGCCTGGCAGGGAGGCGTACTCGCCACGGGCAAGTATGACCGAGAAACCACTTAACAAACCACAAATTTCAGAGCCCGCGCCACATCTGCATTTTATCAGCTTTTTCCGGATAGTGTTACACTAAACAATTGTCTGCAGAGCGGTAGACAGCTGAGACTTTAAAGTGCAGAATTACTGAGAAAATGCTACAGATAAAAAAACAGCACATGTATCCTATCAGTGTAATGAAAGCAACCTGCAGCTAGCGCCATGGTGCCTTAGCTGTAAGTACCCTGTAGAGGAAGGCTTTCATTTAACTCATGAGAGGGAGGCGAGGGAACAGGAGACTAAAGGTCACTTCATAGCAGCTCTAATCAGCTAACAGAAATACCTTTGGAAAATATGAAAGGAGAAGAAAAAAAGTTGAAAGCTTAGTGTTTGGAAAACAAGCACAGCAAATTCAGACAAGAGACCATGTCTGATCACACTGAGAGCTTCATTTCCTGCTGAAGGTAGGCCTAGTGGGTAGCGGGAGTGTGATAGACAAGGCTCTCAAAACAAGACACTGGCCGGAATGGATTGGCATGGCTGGAACAATGGATGCTTCTATGATGTTCTAAAATTCCAGTCATTGTTTATTATTTGTTTCGGGTCCACCTTTAGTCTCCAGCTGACCCTGATTTGCAGGAACATTTTCAAGGTTTTCAGATTTGACCCTGGAAATATTAAGCTCTAGAAACATTTCTGCTTTGGAGCACTATTAGACTGTTAATAAAATTCCTGATATCAGTTCTATGTTATGTTGTCTTTAAATGATAATCTGTGTATGGACCTCCATAGAACAGTTGTTAAAACCCAACTTTAGCAAACTATTATGGGAGGGTTAGAACTTCATCAGATTTCTATTACTGTGGTGTCCCAATTGGTGAGATTTCCTATCTCTTCCTATCATCCATCTTCAGGATTGGTAATGAGGAGTTGAGGTTCTACCTTGTAGCCGCTAAAAACGAAAACTCTTCACCTAAAATAAGAGGAAAAACAAAATATGGCTGAAGCTGAGCTTCAACATTTAGAAAAGTAATCATGTCAGTTCTTTTTCACTTCCTGACTTTGGGGACAGTTGTAGGGCTTTACTGTGCCTGGCTGTCTACAGCCTTTACAGAATTGCATCCACTTCACATCCGATCAACATGGAGTCTTAATTTACATAAAGGCAAGGTTTCTTTTGTTAAATGTATCATTAAAGCCACCAGAAACATTGTGCAAGTCATAAGCATGCACATGTTCATGTGGAGAATGCCTAAGTAGAAGCAAAACTTTGCACACATGTATGCACTTTACAATGTACACATCATAGATTATATAACATAATTTTCTTATCTGTTCATGACTGCTGCTCTCTGTTACCAACCACCAGCCTGATCTACTTATCATGACTCTACTTGTCTACTTGGTACCTCACTGATGGCACATTGCCAACCACTGCTTGTTCCTGAGTGTCAGAAAGTGTCCATACCGCTCAGGTGAATAAGTGCTCAGCCATCCAGTGTGGTACGCTAGGGTGCCCACGTGTCCCGCAATTAGCAGATCTGTCCCGGGCACCTTCATTACGGGACAATACAGTGTCCCGGAATGACATTGACAGAGCTAGCAAATCCTGCTAGCGCTGGCGCTCGCTCTGCCTCCAGCTCCATCTGCCTCCGCCCCCCGCCCGAACACAGCCGAGCCCACCAGAGCCGAGGGGAGCTGAGACCGCCCCACCCGCCCGAACGCAGCCAAGCCCGCCCGAGCCAAGGAGAGCTGAGACCGCCCCCCCCCGCCCGAACACAGCTGAGCCCGCCTGAGCCAAGGGGAGCTGAGGCCGCCCCCCCGCCCGAACACAGCAGCCGAGCTGAGGAAAGCTGAGACCGCCCCCCCACCGAGCACAGCCAAGCCCGCCTGAGCCGAGGGGAGCTAAGACCGCCCCCTGCCCGGGCAACTCTGTACTTAGCGGGGGGATCTGTACTGAGGGTGGTCTATACAATATTGAAGGGGATCTATACTGAAGGAGGGGGGTCTGTACTGAGGGGCGGGTCTGTACTTATTGGGGGGTCTGTACTTATTGAGGGGTGGGGGTCTATACAATATTGGGGGAGTCTGTACTGATTGAGGGGAATCTATATTGAGGGAGGGGGGTCTGTACTGAGGGGGGGTCTATACAATATTGGGGGGGAGTCTGGACTGATTGAGGGGGATCTATACTGAGGGAGGGGAGGTCTGTACTTATTGGGGGAGTCTGTACTGAGGGAGAGGGATGTATACTGAGGGAAGGGGGTCTGTACTTAGTGGGTGGTCTGTACTTACTGGGCAGGGGGGTCTGTACTGAGGGGGGGTCTTTACTTATTGGGGGGAGTCTGTACTGAGGGAGGGGGATCTATACTGAGGAAGGGCGGTCTGTACTTAGTGGGGGGGTCTGTACTTATTGGGGAGGGGGGTCTGTACTGAGGGAGGGGGATCTATACTGAGGGAGGGGGGTCTATACTGAGGGAGGGGGGTCTATACTGATGGAGGGGGTCTGTACTGAGGGAGGGGAGTCTATACTTGATGAAGGGGGGTCTGTACTGACTTTACTTGGCAGGGGATGCAGGGGGACTTTACTTGGTAGGGGGTGACACCATGCTTTACCGCACCGGTGGGGTGACACCAACCCTAGTGACGCCACTGCCACCCACCTCCTATATCTTCTCTGGGCCCATTCCAGCATGCTCTAAAACAGGTCCCAGGACCGCACTACTACGGTGGCAAGTGACATGCTGCATCTGGAGGCAGGCTACGGTGCTGCATCTGGTAGTAGGCGACGGTGGCATGCTGCATCTGGTGGCAAGTGAGGATCTCATGATTCTGCATTATGGTGAGTTGAACTATTTCATTATATATTACAATGTAGTAATAGAAATAATATGATGCTAAAACCAGCCATTCACCTGACAAATCACACGCCCCTGAAATCCCTGTCAACTCCAAGACTACATTCAACACCCCCCTCCTGGTCCTTGGCAAAATTGTCCCTGAATGGCAGTTTGGAAATGTGGTCACCCTAGTGGGTGCCGCCCCTGCCTCGCCACCTTATAATCACAGGTACAGGAGAAAATTGGCCGCACACCACCGGGAGCTTGAATGAAGTGAGATCTTCTTTTCACATGTGCCAAACATAGAGAGGATACAACAGGAAAATAGGTAGACGCGTTTCACACAAACCGAACGTTCTTGTTCACTACCCAATAAGCAACAAGCACATTGGGTTTGTGTTAAACGTGTCTAGCTATTTTCCTGTTGTATCCTGACTATGTTTGGCACATGTGAATAAAAGATCTCACTTCATTCAAGCTCCCGGTGGTGTGCAGCTAATTTTCTCCTGTAACTGCTTGTTCCTGACCTTGATTCTGCTCACCAGTTCAGCTTACCTGAACTTGGCGAATCCTCTGTGCATTACCAGAATTCGTTCGGCACATGTAATTCCAGTACTCTCAAGTTCCAGTCACCAGTTTCCATACCCAGTCACTCGCACCATTCTATAGCTTTTGCAGGTCCTGTCTCAACTTCCAGGGGTGCTCGGACTAGAATTGTGCAAGAGGCCACCCTTGTCATCTTGGGCTACTTTTAAAGGTATGTAATAACAATTGTTTACTGAACAGTTCTTGTGCCACAGAATACAAATGTATTCCATACAGATGGTGTATTACATTCCAATGATTTGGTAGCCTACAGTTCCCAAGGAAATGCTAGTTGTCCTTATTTAGGTGGCAAAGTACAGTCTATAGCTTATTTCTAGCTTCTGAAGCTAAGGAGGGGATGAACTATGGCTGTAAGTTCTAAAGAGCAGGGCTCTCTGATTCCCCCCTGTATTGAATTGTATTGTAATTGTACTGTCTGCCCTAATGTTGTAAAGCGCTGCGTAAACTGTCGGCGCTATATAAATCCTGTATAATAAAAATAATAATGGCTGTGGTGCCACTATAATCCAAACCATGGCTCCAAGTAGGGCCAGATTTAGTCCATGTGATCTGGGGCGTAGTAAAAAAAATCAGGAGGCACATTGTGTGTAAGTCACTGACAGTCTGTCACACAGTGTCATGACCTGGGAAACACTAGTATGTATTAGGCTGTCATTGGACTAGTATGATTAAACAGAACCTGTGCTCCCTTATATTAAGTGTTCTTATCAGAGTCCCATTTTACATCAGGGTCCCCATCAGAATTCCTCTCTTATATTCAGGTCCCCATAAGAATCCCCCCTACATTAGGGTTTCCATCAGAGCTCCCTTTTCATCAGGGTCCCCATAAAAATCCCCCTTACATTAGGGTTCCCACCAGAGTTCTAAACAAAACCAAAGAAAATTCCCAGTTAAATTCGCCAGCCAATCTGCTACCAACTGAATTATCCTGTATAACAGTTTGCTTAAAAAACAATTGTTTAGTGCAAATGTGTAAGCTGCAGAGCGGCTCCAAGGCACCCCAATATTTCTGCAGTCCTAACTCTTATAAATTTATCAGGGCCTCCACAGTAGACATGAGCGGTTTGCTTCGTTCTGAATTAATATTCGGGCAAATTTTTCGTTATTCGGAGATATATCCGAATACCCGACATACAATATAAGCTAATTTTAAAAAAAGCTCCGAATAACGTAACGAAATTCGGACTGAATTTTACATTGAACTCCAGTCGAGTTCTCACTACACATATTGCTGAAATCAAAGAATGCGTGTGTTATTAGAGTACCATTTTGAAATAATGCTGTTCTTGTTAAGCCAAAAGTCATTTAAAGAGTCATTGTAATCATTTGATGACGTTTTTTTTTGTTTGATCACTTTGATGCTTTCGAATCGAAAACAATATAACATTTTTGTCTTGACCGATTCGAAAATTTATCGATTTGATCGTCTCGAATCGAAAAAAATCGGTAAATACAAAGAAAATTTAGAAAATTCCGCATTCGAATTCCGAAAACTAATTGAACTAATCAACCGAATTCAATGAAACAAAATAACTAGATTAAGAAATCAAAGTGAAAGGAAACACATTTTTTCGACATCCACATGTCTACTCCACAGTGGAAGCACAATGCATTCTAATGGATAGAAAGAGGGCAGGTGAGCCTGGAGGTAGCCCAGTCCTCCTTAAAGGCACAGGGGTCCACAGGAAACCCAGCACATAGCACAATGGCAGCAAAAGTGTTCAGTGTGTCCTCTCACCAATATAACATCAGTATCAAACAACTGGCTATTGCCCCCGTCTATAACTGACCTTCACAGCAAGGAGCACATGGAAGGGAAACGCATGCAATACAAAACCAAAGAAAATTACCAGCTCAACTCACCAACCAGTCTGCTACCAACCGAATTATCATGTCTAACAGTATTGGTGAGGGGACACACTGGACACCTTTGCTGCCATTGTGCTATGTGCTGGGTGTCCAGTGTGCCCCTGTGCCTTTAAGGGGGACTGGGCTACCTCCAGGCTCACCTGCCCTCTATCTATCCATTGGAATGCATGTGCTTCCACTGTGGAAGTTCTCATTAATTTGCAAGCGTTAGGACTGCAGAAATATTGGGGTGCTTTGCATCGGCTCTGCAGCTTACGCCTGTATTTGCAAAATGTGTACTAACTAAGCCCCTGTTTTTTAACGCAAATTGTTAGACAGGATAATTCAGTTGGTAGCAGATTGGCTGGCGAGTTGAGCTGGGAATTTTCTTTTGTTTTTTTTTTTTGCATGCATTGCCCTTCCATGTGCTCCTTGCTGTGAAGGCCAGTTATAGATGGTGGCAGTGGCCAGTTGTTTGTTCACACCAGAGTCCCCTTACATCAAGGTCCCCATCAAAGTGCTTCCTTACATCAGGAATCCCTATCCAAGTCCTCCTCCCCCTTACATTAACTGTCCGCATTAGAGTGCCCCCTTACATCAACTGTTCCCTTCAGAGTGTCCCCTTACATCAGGTGTCCAAATCAGAGTGCCCTGTTACATCAAGTGTCCAAATCAGAGTGCCCTGTTACATCAGGTGTCCAAATCAAATAGGGGTGCAACGGATCAAAAAACTCACGGTTCGGATCATTCCTCGGATCAGAGTCACGGATCGGATCATTTTTCGGATCAGCAAAAAAAAAATCTCCCCACTGTAATATCCACAATCTCCCCACTGTAATATCCACGTCATCTCCCCCACTGTAATACACATCTCCCCCACTGTAATACACATCTCCCCCACTGTAATGGACATCTCCCCCACTGTAATAGACATCTCCCCCACTCACTGTATATCCACAGACATCTCCCCCACTCTAATATCCACAGACATCTCCCCCACTCTAATATCCACAGACATCTCCCCACTGTATACAGTATAGGAAGACTAGGGTTTAGTCTTACCTTACCAGAATAGAAGCCGGTGTAACGACATTTTCGGCGACCCATCGCAGTTTGCTATGGAAGTGACGTTCCGTCGCCGCCATCTTGCTACACCCCACACTCGTCCACACTAAGGATACACTAAGAAGGGGGAAAGTGAACATGTTGTTACACCCACAGGAGTTTTGCATTTTACATGTATTTATATCAGTAAAGTCAGTTTATATAGTGAAATACAGTACTTAGCCTAAGGCTGAGGCAGCGGAGCGCTCTGCGGATCGCGTGGTGTGCCGATCCGAACAGGTGACGATCCGTTGCACCACTAAAATCAAAGTACCCTCTTACATCAGGTGTCCAAATCAGAGTGCCCTGTTACATCAGCTATCCCCATCACAGTGCACCCTCAAATGGGTTAAATGGATAAACCCTTAAATAGAGTGCCTCCTCCTTACATCAAATGTCTGCATCAGAGTTTTCCCTTACATTAACTGCCCCAAATCAGACTGGATCATGGATCAGTGGATGCACTCTCAGAGACCTGGGGAGGGGGTGCAAATAAAATCTGGGAGGGTACAGGCCACCCCAACACCCTCCTCCCCCCTAGATCCGGCCCTGGCTCCAGGTCTTCTTTCCAAGTCATAGACCGTGCTACGTATAACCCTCCGAAGAGGTCAACACTACATACACCTCCATCTCTCTCACTTCCTAGCTATGCAAAATCCTGCCAGCTGCTCCTTCCAGACCATGTATGGCCTCCACCTTAGCTCCAAAACAACTGACAGGTAAAATCTATCAAGGGCAGCAACTCTCTTACATGCAGTTTTTCTGAAACAACCATGGTGGTAAAGTAAACATGTCAAGACAGAAATACAGGGGCTGACATTGCTGACAACCTTCTGTAAATGCTAATAGCCTGTCTGTTATGCCAACTCACTGAATTTAATATTTTTACTGACCCCCCAAAAAGGGGTCAGTGACTTCATGTAATAAAGTGAGAGGTAAAACATGACAACCAACCTTCATTGGGATTAAACATAACACCCTACAAAATTCCCTTGTGACAGCTTTTGTCAATGCCATTTTAGATGCTAATAGCGGTAAGTGGAGTTCTTCTTCAACCACTGACAGGATAAATACCATATATCCCGACGGCTAGCCTGTGTTTGCACCATGACATTTATGGATTTCATTAGAAGCTCCAGGATTGTGGCTGCTATTTTATTAAAATACACACAGGCAGTGAGAAAATCACTGAGGAAATTTGATGATCATCCCTGTGACTTGTTGGATACAGACTCAAATAGACAAATGTTCAGTGTGATCTCAGAGATGATCCAAGACACTCTGCATCTTGGTAGAAAAAGATTGTACATCCCAGTGAGCTTTACCTCTCCCGATTCCATGCACCTAGTGTGATGAGCAGCTTCTCTGACCATTATTGATGAGATGGAAGCCAGAAGTGATGGGGCAAAGCCCCAACTTAGGAACTGAACCAGTTATTTGCCAGATAGGTAACCATGACCAACTCAGGTGCCTGGACTCAAACCACTCGGTTTACTTGATTAACCTTTGTGCAGGTATAAATGTCCCTTTAGTCATGAAAAGGTCAAAGTGTATGTAAAAGTGTATAAAACTCCTAATATATTGAAGCTTACCGGCCCTTAGATGTGTTGCCTGTGGTTGTTGTTTTTTTCTTCATTTTCACTTTGCTATCCTACTAGTAACATAGTTCTTGTCCTAGGGTGACATCACTCATTCACTGTACTGTATCTATGGAGAGCTGTGTTGTCATACTAGAACAGGACTACACATCTTCCGCTCTCCTCTTCTCCATAGCCTAGAAGGGAGGGAATCTGTGGTCCACAGAGACAGGTGGGAATAATGTATCTAAGGAGAAGCAGTGCTGTCATCCTAGAACAAGACTACAAACATTTCCACCTGTCCTCTTCTCCATAACGCAGAGGAGAGGCATTCTGTGGTCCACCGAGTAGGCTTGTGTGGTTCGTTTTGTTCCGAATTTAAATTCGGACAAATTTTCAATTTTCGGAAATTCGGATGAACCTGAATTACAATAGTACTGAATTTAAACAAATCCAAAATAACGCAAAAAAAAAAAAATTCTGACGAAATTTGAATTAGAATTGGAATAGTTTTCAAATTTGAATTTGAAAAGTTTTCGAATTCAAATAGTTTTCCAATTTTCAAAGAGAATAAAATAGAATAGAAAAAAAAAGGAATAGAATAAAAAAAATAGAAAAGAATATAACAGAAAATAAAAGAATAAAATATAATAGAGTAAAACAGAACAAAATTTAATAGAACATAAAAGAACAGAATAGACTAGAATATAATAGAAACAAATAGAATAGAATAGAATAGAATAGAATAGAATAGAATAACATAGAATATAACCATCTTCTGAAGTTCGAATTTCAAATAGATTACATTTGAATTTGAATACATAAGAAAGGAATAGAATACAAAAGAATAGAATAGAAAAAAATAGCATAGAATAGTATAGACTATAATAGAATAGAAAAGAATTGAATTAAAAAACAATAGAATAGAATAGAAAGAATATAACCATTTCCCAAAATTCAAATAGAATCAATACGAATTTAAATAGAATAGAAAAGAATAGATTAGAATAGAATAAAAAATAACAGAATAGTATAGAAAAAAACAACAGAAAAGAATAGAATAGAAATAATTTAACCATCTTCTGAAATTGGAATAGAAAAAATCTGAATATGAATAGAAAAGAACAGAATAGAATAGAATAGAAAATAATAAAATAGAAACGAATAATAGAATAAACAAATAAAAAAAGAGTATTACCGTATTTAAAACAACAATAGAATAGAATAGACTAGAATAGAAAGAATATAACCATTTCCCAAAATTCTAATAAAATCTATTCAAATCCGAAAAGGAATAGAAAAGAATAGATACGAATAGGGAAGATGGTTATATTCATTCTATTCTATTCTTTTGTTTTTTTCTATACTATTGTGTTATTTTCTATTCTATTCTACTCTATTCTTTTCTATTCTATTCAAATTCTAATCGATTCTATTTTAATTTTGGAAAATGGTTATATTATTTCTATTCTAGTCTATTGTTTTTTTTAACTATATTCTTTTCTATTCTTTATTTTAGAAGATAGTTATAATCTTTCTATATTATTCTTTCCTTTTTTTTATTCTATTCTATTTCTTTCTATTCTATTCTATTCTATTCCATTATAGTCTGTTCTTTTATTTTCTATCCTAGTTTTACTCTATTATATTATATTATTTAATTTTCTGTTATATTCTTTTCTATTCTATTCTATTTTTTCTATTCTATTCCTTTATTTTCTGTTCTATTTTATTCTGTTTGGAAATTGGAAAACTATTTGAATTCGAAAACTTTTCGAATTCGAAAACTTTTCGAATCGATCCGAATTCAAAACATTTGAATCAATTTGAAAATGAATAAACAGAATGAATTCTGAAAATGAATTAAACGAATGAAACAAATTTATATAAATAACGAATCGAAAAAAACTATTTTTTTCGTTCTGCACATGTCTACCACCGAGACAGGTGGAAACAATGTATCTATGGAGAAGAAGTGTTGTCATCCTAGCATAGGACTATAAACATCTCCCCCTCTCCTCTTCTCCATAACATAGAAGGGTGGTCCACAGGGACAGGTGGGAACAATGTTTCTATGGAGAAGAAGTGTTGTCATCCTAGCATAGGACTATAAACATCTCCCCCTCTCACCCTCTCCTCTTCTCCATAACATAGAAGGGTTTTCCACAGGGACAGGTGGGAACAATGTATCTATGGAGAAGCAGCGTTGTCATCCTAGAATAGGACTATAAACATCTCCCTCTCTCCTCTTCTCCATTATGTAAAAGGAAGGGATTCTGTGGTCCACAGAGACAGGTGGGAACAAAGTTACCGATAAGAGTGCAGCATGGGCAGAGCACACAGGAAGTTATCAGTTGATAAGATTTCTGGAAGGATCAACAGGTAATTGTTTTGGGGTTTTTTTTGCATTTATTGAACAAATATAAAAAAAATATATATTTATTATTTTAAAAATGAATATACTATATGATGAAATATGTTTGTCTATTGTAGGCAATATCTCCATTTTACATGAATATTCAAAGATCACTTGAAAATCTAGATGGAAGGCGCAAGTTGTCTATATATTTTTATTTAAGGTAGATGTAAACCCTCTCCTATACCCAGTGAAGTGAACAGCCTCAGATGATACACAGAGATGAAACAAATCTCCCTACATAAGTTTTATTTGTATTTCTGCTGTCTTCAGCTTTCTTTAGAAAGTGCACATTATGTTGCAAATCTGTCTTCCTGTTTCAGCAGTGGGTGGGGAGTCTGGGCATACACTGTGTAACAGCTGATTGGAGGAAAGGCACATACCCCCCCTCTCCATATAGGCAGAGGAACGAAGAAACTTGCAGAGCTGTGCTGTGAATAGTCAAGCTCTCTGCTTATCTGTCTCTAAGTTACCTCCCCAACACAAATTTCCATCTGCTTTTATCTCCTGTGCTGGAGAGCTTTTCAGAATTTATCATTCTGATTACAGAGGAACAGAGCAGCAGAAATACACAGGACTTAGAGCTTTGGAGAGAGATAAGTAAACACTACTGATATGTGTGCCCAGGTCAGATTTCATGAATGGAGTTTACAACCACTTTAAACATATCTAAACCCAATAACAAAAATATATTGTAGCTTACCAATCCTTAGATGTACTGGCAGCATTTGTTTTCTTTTTTAGGCTTTTTTAAAATGTATTTTCAACTTTTGTTACTGCCAGAGTACATTGGTTATTTTTTATTTCCTTTAGCAGAGCAAGCTGTCTAGCAAAAATGGCAGTTAGCGTGTTGGAGCAAACTATTTATTAAGTGATATTAAAGTGGAAGTAAACCCATAGATTTAACAGTCCAACTGGTAACATCTTACCAATCCCTAGATGTGGTGGCTGCATTTGCTTTTTTTTCTTGTCCTTTATTTCACTTGTAACTGGTGGCCCTTTATGGCGTCTGCATTCTGGATGAAGTAGTAAAGCAGACTGGACTGTCAGTCTGGGGGGGTAGTGTTAGATATACTAGCAGAAATAATAGACTTGACTAACAAACTGAAGCTAACATTTTATAACCAGTTACGGCAAACAGTTTTTATTTCCCTTTTGGGCTAAAGGTGTTTCATAAATAAATGTAAATGTAAGCACCCCTGTCAGTGTTAAATGGTTTGTCTTAACCCTCTAACTGTCACTTTTGCTGGACAGCTTGGTCTATTAAAAGAAGTTGAAAAATAACAGACTTACTGACCAGAGAACAAGGTAAAAATAAAGAAAAAAAGAAAAGAAAAGGAATGCAGCCACCACATCTTAGAATTGGTAAGCTACATTTTTTTATTGGATTTAATATCACTTTAACATGGACAGGAATGCTTACAGCTTAAAATCTATGTCCCAAAAGGATAAACACCTGTTTCTGTATCTGCCTAAAACATTTTTAGTGGGTGTTTAATTTGCTTTAATTTGTTAGTTATTTATGTAAAATCCTTCTCTATCTACTATTTTGTCTAACCTTACCCTCTCCACAGGTTGACAATGCTGCTGTCCAAGATTGTAACTTTGAGCCTCTGTAGATACAATGAAGGACTGAGTGTGGCTACATTAAGACATGAAGTTAGTTAATAAGTGCAACGCAACTCAAAAATCACAGTATAAATTATAATGACAGCATATCTGCTTTGATCCTATTGAATCAACATAATAAGCTTATAGAAATGCCTAGGCCTCAGTAGGCCTTCTGAGGAAGCCCAATCACAGGGTGTAACGCGTAGAGGTGGGAGGAGCCGAGCCTGTGACATCATTACCGGTGAAGTGTTGCATCTTTGCATGCCTATTCAAGGAATTTTTGTAAGTATTTTTATCCCCCTTTTTTCAATATATTATGGAAATAGAGAGCACTATGGGTCTCTTTATTGTGTTTCCTATCATATGGTAATGCTGAATTTGGAGCTTCTGATTGGGAGAGGAGAACGTGAAGGAGATCCATTATTCCAGTGGCCCAGTAGGAGGATCAAGACCGATGCCTATTAGACTCTGTTGTGGGTTCTGAAGCTGAGGTGAACAGGTCTTTCACCAAAAGGTGGTCATCACTGAAGGTTTCACAAGGGAGAGAGTTATTGCACTGAATGCACAGTGGTGCATATATATATATTTGGGACTCTTTATATAAGCTTATTATGTTGATTCAATAGGATCAAAGCAGGTATGTTGTCATTATAATTTATATTGTGAATTTTGAGTTGCGCTTCACTTATTATGTTTATAATTGGTCTATCTGTGAGAGGGAGTTGTGAAATCCCTCATATAGTGCTATAGCAGCAATCACATAAGTATATTTAAGCTGTTATAGCAGCACTGAGGTGCATACACAATACACATTGTGGGTTTTTGGGAACTCTGGTTTTGTATTTTCACTCTTGTGGTATATTTATTATTGTCAGTTAAGGTAGCGCAGATTGTAATTTACACTTTATTCAGATCACCAGGTAAAAATAAAGAAAATTAAAAGCCTTAAAACAGGAATGCAGTCACCACATCAAAGTATTGGTAAACGGTAATATATTACATTTTTGTTTATGGTGTATGAAAAATGGTGCACATGTGTATGTGCAGCAAATATGAATTTGCATACAATATATCAAGGAGAAATACCGGTAAATATATAAATCAAGTCCATAGATGCAAAAGTAAAAAGTCCAGCATAGATGTGTTTTGGGTCAAAAAATTCTGCAAGTGTTCTATACCAGTACCCTGATGATGTCTGTTACAACGAAATGCGTTGGCCAGAGCTAACAGCGGTGTCATTACGTCTGCCGGCCGAGTGTGGCTTTGTATTCGGCGATTCTTTCTCTTGACTTTTGTAAGTATTTGATGGTATTTTTAATAAAAATCACCTGGCAGTATTACACTATTTTGGCCTTTTTTTTTTTCTGCTCATGTGGTGCTGCGGATGGAGCTGATTATTGTTGTAGAGTACATCTTATTTTATTGCCAGAGAAAGCCACCTGGATGCTTTTTCATTATAGAGCGCTTTTAGCCTTCTATGACTTAGGGCTCGTACACACTTTAAGAAAATTGGGTGATAATTTTTGTCCAAAGAACCTTTGTACGATTTTCGTATAGTGTTTTTGGTACTTTTAGTTTATTTCCGTTTATGGATTTAGATATGCTTTATGATAGGGGTAGCTATGCACAACCACTGTGCTTTGTATCCTAAACTGGACACATTTTATATATATATATATATATATATATATACGGTGCATCCAAAAAGTATTCACAGCGCTTCACGCTTTCCATGGATTAAATTAATTACTTTCCTCAAAATTCTACAAGCAATCCCCCATAATGACAATATGAAAGAAGTTTATTTGAAATCTTTACATGTTTATTAAAAATAAAAAACGAAAAAAATCCCATGTACATAAGTATTCACAGCTTTTGCTCAATACTTTGTTGAAGCACCTTTGGCACCAATTATAGTTTTTTGAGTATGATGCTACAAGCTTGGTACACCTATTTTTGGGCAGTTTCGCCCATTCTTTGCAGGACCTCTCAAGCTCCATCAGGTTGGATGGGGAGCGTTGGTGCACAGCCATTTTCAGATCTCTCCAGAGATGTTCAATTGGGTTCCAGTCTGGGCTCTGGCTGGGCCACTCTAGGATGTTCACAGAGTTGTCCCATAGCCACTCCTTTGTTATCTTGACTGTGCGTTTAGGGTCATTGTCCTGTTTGAAGATGAACCTTCTCCCCAGTCTGCGGTCCAGAGCACTCGATCCTGACTAGTCTCCTAGTTCCTGCTACTGAAAAACATCCCCACAGCTTGATTTGCCACCACCATGCTTCACTGTAGGGATGGTATTGGCCAGGTGATGAGCGGTGCCTGGCCTCCTCCAGAAATGACGCTTGCCATTCAGGCCAAAGAGTTCAATCTTTGTTTCATCAGACCAGAGAATTTTGATTCTCATGGTCTGAGAGTCCTTCAGGTGTTTTGCACCCCACCTGGTGACTCCAGGTGGGCTGTCATGTGCCTTTTACTGAGGAGCAGCTTCCGTCTGGTCACTCTACTATACAGGCCTGATTGGTGAAGTGCAGCAGAAATGGTTGTTTTTCTGGAAGGTTCTCTCTCCACAGAGAAACACTGGAGCTCTGTCAGAGTGACCATTGGGTTCTTGGTCACCTCCTAGACTAAGGCCCTTCTCCCCCGATTTCTCAGTTTGGGTGGGCTGCCCACTCTAGGAAGAGTCCTGATGGTTCCAAATTGCTTCCATTTGCAGATGATGGAGGCAACTGTGCTCATTGGGACCTTCAATGCTGCAGAATTTTTCTGTACCCTTCCCTAGATCTGTGCCTCGATATCCAGTCTCAGAGGTCTACAGACAATTGCTTGAACTTCATGGCTTGGCTTGTGCTCTGACATGCACTGTTAACTGTGTGATCTTATATAGAAAGATGTGTGCCTTTCCAAAATCATATCCAATCAACTGAATTTACCTACTGAGGCCTTCTCCAATCAAGTTGTGGAAACATCTCAAGGATGATCAGTGGAAACAGGATGCTCCTGAGCTCAATTTTGAGTGTCATGGCAAAGGCTGTGAATACTTATCTACATGGGATTTTTTTGTTTTTTTTTATTTTTAATAAATTTGCAAAGATTTTAAACAAACTTCTTTCACATTTTCATTATGATGGGGTATTTTTTTGTAGAATTTTGATAAAAATGATTAATTTAATCTATTTTGGAAAAAGGCTGTAAGTGAAGCTCTGTGAATACTTTGCACTGTAAATATATATATATATATATATATATATATATATATATATATATATATATATATATAAACGTCAGGTGGGTTACCTTCTTCTCTTAAATCCTTGTTCAATCAAGGCACCGTCAGGGTGGACTCCCAAACTTCCACCATAAAGGATAAGAAAAACACAAGGAACGATGCTTGATGCAAAAAAGTGTCCTTTTACTGAAAATTATTCCATTACATGATTAAATTACAAGCAAGCCACTGTACAGTTCCGAGCGCGATCGCTCTTCGTCAGGCTTTTCTGGCTGTGTGTGAAAAGCCAAACCACACTATGTTCTCTTATCACAATACTAGATAGCAGAATATCAACTGGAGTCCATGAAGAAATTTGAGACATGATCAAGAATACTAACATATGTAACATATATACAATTGTGATAGATAATTGGGAAAATTTGATTCATTGAAGTGAGAGAATCTAGTCAGTCAATAATGATGTGCTGATGATATATGACATGGAAAAGGATGAATTTGTTGTAAATATTCCTTGATTGGGAAACTTGGGACGGTTTACTGGCATTAGATTTATGTAGTAAGGGCTAAATACTTGAATGTATATAGGTGGTTTGTTTAGGTTAATTAGTTTAAAGTGAACACAGGTGTGGACTGGACTGGGTGGTGATAAGAGAACATAGTGTGGTTTGGCTTTTCACACACAGCCAGAAAAGCCTGACGAAGAGCGATCGCGCTCGGAACTATACAGTGGCTTGCTTGTAATTTAATCATGTAATGGAATAATTTTCAGTAAAAGGACACTTTTTTGCATCAAGCATCGTTCCTCGTGTTTTTATATATATATATATATATATATATATATATATATATATATATATATATATAATATATATATACAGTACATAACAGTATATATATTTTGATTACTATATATAGTAAATAAGGCATCCTTCATGTTCACAAATAATTACCCTTAAGGTCATAAGGCCTAAGAAAGTTCTATTGTTGTGTATTGCTGTTAGTTATTATCACAAACATTTGTTCCAGAGAAAATGTGAATGCACGTCTGTTTTATCCTTTTGTCTCATGGGGAGATATCATCAGTCATTGATGCTATTGACAGGTACTTTGGAGTTCTATGGTGTTTGATGCAGCAGCCCGTTTGGTCTTGTTCTGTGTCCAGGGCACTGTGATTGTAGCAGTAGACTTTCAGTCTACGTTCCATCTGTTTCTAGTCCATCCAACCTGTTTTCTCTTGTTAGATTGTAAATTAGATGATTAGCCAGCAGTTCTGTGATCTGCTGCTTTCCATATTGTCATAATGTAAAGTGAAAATGTGAGCTAAAATAAAACAAGACCAGGTTTTAAGGTTTTATTACGCAGAAGGTTGTGTCACTTACACATGCCGGTGGTAAACTTGTCACTTTCTTTCCTAATTATTTGATTAATCTTCATAATGCAGAGTCTGGCAAGGTGCATGTGATACCATGGTAGGTAACTGGAGAACATAGCAAACTCTTGTGGCCATAATTCACCACTAAGAATCCAATCCAGTAAAAATCCACCTTGGGGACAATACACCCCACCAGATAAATAGAAAAAGGATCTTATTCATTTTATTGGAGAAAAAAGGAGTTAACCCCAGAGGTGTAACTACAGATCATAGCAAAATAGGCCCCATGCATTCTCCCAACTGTCATTGATCTTAACATAACGTACTTCTAAAGCTAGCCATACACTACACTGGGACTGGCACAATTCAGATTGGTGCGTGTGTAGGCAGGTGCAGCTGTCAGAATGCAATATCCCAGTGGGGGAATTGTCACTGGCCAAATGAAAAAAAAAAGCTAAAGGTGTATGGCCAGCTTGGGACCCTATATAGGCTCTGTAGGGTGATTGGACACGATCAACTACTCTCCAAGCAACCTGTTTTGTGAAAGCCTGTACTATTTTCTGTTGTTGCTCTGTGTGCGAGTACCAATGTCCTTCTCCTCACAATGTATGGCCAGATTTGATCAAAGATGGGTAGCGGTAGGGGTACTGTCAGCATAATTAGTACACTACTAGGGAGCATTACTTTGGGCAGAAGTTGGATTTAGAGTTAGGACTGCAGATACTGGGGTGCCTTTACGGGGCTCTGCAGCTTACTATGTATTTTCAAATGTGTGCAGACTAAACCCCTGATTTTAAAGAATACTGTTACAAGACAGGACAATTCGGTTGGTTGCAGGCTGGTTGGTAAGTTGAGCATCGAATTTCTCTGGTTTTGTTTGACATGCGTCGCCCTTCCATGTGCTCCTTGCTGCAAAGACCAGTTATAGGTGGGGGTGGTCACCATTTCTTTGTACTGTTGAAATATTGTTGAGGGGACACACTGGACACCTTTGCTGCCATTGTGCTATATACTGGGTGTCCAGTGTGCCCCTGTGCCTTTACAGAGGGGTGGGCTCCCTCCAGGCTCACCTGCCCTCTGCCTATCTATTATAATGCATGTGCTTCTACTGTGGAGGCTCTCAGGATTTAGAGTTAGACTACAGAAAATACTGGGGTGCCTTGAATGGGGCTTTGCAGCTTAGGCATGTATTTGCAAATGTGTGCAGACTAAACCACTGTTTTAAACGCATACTGTTAGACAAGATAATTTGGTTGGTTGCAGGATAGTCGGTAAGTCGAGCCAAGAATTTCTTTGGTTTTGCATGTGATGCCATTCCATGTGCTCCTTGCTGCAAAGGCCAGTTATAGGTGAGGGCAGTGGCCATTTGTTTTGGTCAGAAGTTGGCATCATTGCATGGAAATAAAGGGGAGCTTCACTCAAAAAAAAATATTTTGCCACCTAGGCAAAAAAAAAATGATTTGTACCCCTCTCCTGGCATCTCCTGGAATATGCACTTCTCATATCTCAAGAGGCACCAGCTTCTACCCAGTGCCCGGAGGCTGCCTGAACCAAGAAGAATCAGCTGGTTTTGCGATGATGTAGGAAGCAAGGATTGTGTGTGGGACTGGCTTGCTGCAATGGAGTCCCTATTCAAACAGGTGGACCAGAAGTAGTATATCCCCTCCTGATTGTATGCTAACCACAGGACAGCCACCGCCAACAATGTGAGCAACTAGGCCCATGTGAAAGAGGCCCATCATACAGTAGTTCAAAGGCTATTTATTAATTGGTTTGCAGTTTAAAGCAGTAGTAAACCCAAAACCAAAAATGTAATATATTGGAGCTTACCAATCATTAGATGTGGTGGCTGCATTAGTTTTCTTTGACTTTTCTCCCCTCTGTTTTCACCTGGTGATCTGTCCAGTAAAGCCTGGTACACACTATCATTTCTTTTTCGTTCAATCCAGCGGGTTGAACGAAAAAAAAACCTGTCAGATCAGGTTGGAGCTGCTATACTAACAATCTGATGTTAGTACAATAATCTCCCCTGCTGAGCTATTGTGTTCTGACAGAGGGACTGCCCCCCCACCAGAACACTCCATTCAGTGCTCTCAGCCATTGGCTGAGAGCACTGATCAGGAGCCTGGCGGCTGATGGTTTTCCCGCATGCTTGTCCGACAAGTGCTGGCCAGACGTCCGGCTTCTGTGGGACCGGCTGCCAAATGCACACAGGCCGGCCAATGTTGCCTGGCATTTGGCCCGTGTGTACTAGGCCTAACACACCTCCTGCATTAGTAAGACACAACTCTGGAGGACTGAGTACAGGGGGCACATCTTTTTTTCAGCTCTCCTTAGCAGAATACATCAGTTTACATGGATGAGACAAACCACTTAACACTGGCAGAGGTGATGAAAAGATTTTAGATTTTATTCACTCACGCAAAATCTTTATCCCCAAAGAAAAAAAAACAGTTTGCTGTAACTGTTAACTGTAAGCTGGAGTTTGGCTTCATTTATTAGCGGCACAGTGGTGTAGTGGTAGCACTCTCGCCTAGCAGTAAGAAGGGTTGCTGGTTTGCATCCCAACCACGACACTACCTGCCTGGAGTTTGCATGATCTCCCTGTGCCTGCGTGGGTTTCCTCCGTGTACTCCGGTTTCCTCCCACACTAGACATGCTGGTAGGTTAATTGGATGCTGTCTAAATTGTCCCCAGTATGTATGAATGTGAGTTAGGGACCTTAGATTGTAAGCTCCTTGAGGGTAGGGACTGATGTGAAAGTACAATGTATATGTAAAGCACTGCGTAAATTGATGGCGCTATATAAGTACCTGAAATCAATAAAAATAAATAAAAAATAAAATAAATCTGCTAATACATTAACACTCCTCTCCCCCAGACTAACAATGCTGCTGCCTGCTGTCCCCCCGTGTAGCATGACCGTGCAATTGTCATGCAAAGTGACACAGCGCTGAAAGCTGAAAAATGGCCTGGGCAGGAAGGGGGTGAAAATGCCCGGTATTGAAGTGGTTAAAAATATACTAATGCGTTTCCAGTTGTAAGTCTGGTACACACTTTAGTTTTTAATTGACAGCTCCGGTCAGGAGCCGCTGTACTAACCATGCAAGGTTAGTCCAGTGATCTCGTCAGCTGCTGGTTCGGCCGGCTTCTGTCGGGCAGACTGACATACACACAGGCACAATGCTTTTAGTACCGGCAAATGTCTTCCGACATTCTGCCCGTGTGTCACAAAAAGATATGTTTGTCGGTACAGTTTGCTTTTCTTACCTGTGTATTCCTGACTATACCCGTGCTTTTGTTGCCTTCTGTGTCGCTGTGTGTGTATATGTAGGTAAACAAGTGAAAATGAAAGGCTTGTTGTTTGTTATTGTTAGTTTGATGCTACTGTTTGGCTATTAGTTGTTCTGATACCTTATCTGTGAACGCCTGCAGGGAGGACACCATACAAAGACATTTACTGCCAAGGCCTGTGGCTCCATTTACATCAAAGAGAACCTCCATATGTTATTACTGTAACTACAGCAGCAAAATGGTGCATAAAAACAATGGGTCAAATATAGGGAAATAAGCTACCTAAATGAAAACGGAACCAATCCTACTAAAGCTGACCATACATTATACAATTTTCTTGTTTCCTTTAGATTTACTTTCAACTATGTAGTGCAAGGGCCTGCCAGATTGCATACAAACTGAGAGTGTTTCGATTGTATATCATATTATATGATTTTGGTAAATCTAAGACAGGCCATAGATGGAGCGAATTTCTTTCCTGCAACCACACCCACCAAGACAGTGATTATTTCTAGTGGCTATAACAGCCACTTGGAATAATCGCATGTAAAATTTGGCAGGCTGGTTGTACCCAAGCTGCTCCATTAACCACTTCAGCCCCAGAAGGATTTACCCCCTTCCTGACCAGAGCACTTTTTGCGAATCGGCACTGCGTCGCTTTAACTGACAATTGTGCGGACGCGCGAATACACCCAAACAAAATTGACGATCTTTTTTTCCCACAAATAGAGCTTTCTTTTGGTGGTATTTGATCACCTCTGCGGTTTTTATTTTTTGCGCTATAAACAAAAAAAGAGGGACAATTTTGAAAAAAAAGCTATATTTTTTACTTTTTGCTATAATAAATATCCCCCAAAAATATATAAAAAAACTATTTTTTTTCCTCAGTTTAGGCCAATATGTATTTTTCTACATATTTTTGGTAAAAAAAATCGCAATAAGCGTATATGGATTGGTTTGCGCAAAAGTATAGCGTCTACAAAATAGGGGATAGTTTTATGGCATTTTTCTTCTTCTTCTTTTTTAATTACTAATGGCGGCGATCCGGGTTTTTTTATCAGGACTGCGACATTATGGCGGACACATCGGACACTTTTCACTATTTTGGGACCATTGTCATTTATACAGCGATCAGTGGATTCAGTGCTATAAAAATGCACTGATTACTGTGTAAATGACACTGGCAGGGAAGGGGTAAACCATAGGGGGCGATCAAGGGGTTAAGTGTGTCCTAAGGAGTGATTCTAACGGTGGGGGGGGGGCTCACTACAACATGACAGAGATCACCGCTCCCGATGACAGGGAGCAGTGATCTCTGTCATGTCACAAGGCAGAACGGGGAAATGCCTTGTTTACATAGGCATCTCCATAGGTATAGGCATCTCCCCGTTCTTCCGCTCTGTGACAAGATCGCGGAACATTGAGTCCGTGGGACCCACGGTCAGGGAGCACTTGCGCTCACAAAGCCGCATCTTAAAGGGGACGCCCTTTTGCCCACCGGTGCCATTCTGCCGACGTATATTGGTGTGCGGCGGTCGAGAAGGGGTTAATCAACTTGGGTACATTCAGCCAGCCCATACATGGTTCGAATTTTGGCCAGTTCCTGCTGAACCGGACGAGATTCAAACCGTCTATAGCCAGCTTAAGGTAAAGTACAAGAAAATTGTAAAGTGTATGGCCAGCTTAAGGAACAGGGAGCTTCAGCTGGCCATACACTTACTCTGGGTATACACAAGTAAAATTTCAAACAAAAATCTGTATGAAAATTTTTAGGAAAAATTGTATAAATATTCTCAGAGCATTTGAATGTTGTTCAAAATTGAATTTGCTTTTAACATTCAATTTTGCAATGAATGGACTTTCCTGCATGAAAACCACATGCACTGTTATGCCCCGTACACATGGTCGGATTTTCCGATGGAAAATGTCCGATCGGAGTGTGTTGTCGGAAATTCCGACCGTGTGTGGGCTCCATCGGACATTTTCCATTGGATTTTCCGACACACAAAGTTTGAGAGCAGGATATAAAATTTTCCAACAACAAAATCCGATCGCGTCAATTCCGACCGTGTGTGGCCTTTTCCGACGCACAAATTGTCACGCATGCTCAGAAGAAATTCCGACACGGAACAGCTCGGTTTGGTAAAATTAGCGTTCGCAATGGATACAGCACTTTTGTCACGCTGCAATGTTAAAAATGGTTTAATACAGCGCACTCTCTTCTTCTTTATAATGTGACAAGAATTAAGTAGTTTTGCTGCTCATTTTCACACACACTTCTCACAAAGTTTTTTTTTTGTTTTTTTCTTGGGATTCCCTGAATATATTGTTATTTGTCACATCTGACATATATTTTTTTTTTTTTTGATTTAAAGCCATTTTTCGTTTAGATTTTATGTTTGTATTTTTTCCAAGGCTGATCTTTTTTTAATGTTATTTTTAGTTTTACTCCAGACTATTTTTGTGTGTGTTTTGTGTGTCAAGTTACCACAACACCATTGATATCTTTTATTATTTAATCTCAAGGAGATTGTTTGTTGTTGGTGTCCCTTGTTAATTTCACATTGTATTTTTGAAATGTACCTGAATCCTCACAAAAAACTGTCCTTTTTGAAGTAAAACACACATTGGCAAGTATAATTCAAAACAAAAAGGGAGGCAACGCTGGATCAACAGGAGAAATTAGCGAAGCCTGGGACCCCCAGGGCAGACATCAATTCTTGAACATCAAAATTGGTGGCCTGAGGAGTCCACATGTAAGGGAGGGCAGTCTGGTCCAGAAGTCACAGAGATCCGGAAAGCAGCAGATGACATCTGTGTCCCCAGGCTATGGTACCACAAGAGGCTGCATCTTTTGGCCGACCAGACTGGATCCAGGGTCCTCACTTTCTGGTCTTCCTTCCACGCTTCCTTCCTGGCTGTGGCTCTGCTGTTGGAGATGTGGCAGGAGGAGGAGTAGGACCTGGAGGAGGAGGAGGACTAGGAGGACCTGGAGGAGAAGGAGGAGGAGGAGGACCTGCAGGAGGAGGAGGAGGACCATGTGTGAGTTCACAAAGGTGTGTATCAGATGTAATTTGGGCCCTCATACGTTTATTAAGAGCCTCCAATATTAACGACTCACACATGAGTTGTTGTCCCTCCTCCATCCTCTGCATTTTAGAGGCAATGATGGCAGCGAAGTCATCCTCCACGGTGTGTGGTGCTCCCAGGGCCTCTGTAGCCCTCCAAAAGAGGCCTATGGCAGCCTCCTCTAGGGCACTCCTCCTCCTGCCACTTTCTCTTTCCGGGTGTAGGGGAGGGACCTGCAGATCAGGCAGCCGGCTCGGCCCGGCCACCTCCTGGCTGAGACTTCCCTGTGTATGAAAAAGGGACATGGTTTTAGTTTTTGCATCATCAATCACAATCATAAATTAGTACTCCAAACTAACATCTAGTTAACATCATTGATTGGACAAGCAGAAATATTTAGAGGAATGCTATACCTGGCTCAATCTGGGCTCCTGCACATGTGGCCTGGAAGGCCCAGGTTGGGCGTCAGAAGCCTCAGCTGGAGGGGAAGGAAGCATGGAAGGAAGACTGGAGAGGGATGACCTGGATTCAGTCTGGCCTGCCAGAAAATGCAGCCTGTCATAGTACCACATCCTGGGGACATAGATGTTATCTGCTGCTCCGGATCTCTGCGAATCCTGGACATTCTGGCGCTCCCTTACATATGTGCTCCTCAGGCCACTAATTAGGATCTTCAAATATGTGATGTTTGCCGTGGGGATCACCTGCTTCACAATTTCCAACAATTGATCCAGCGCTGCCTTCCTCTTTGTTTGGTTCCTGTAATGTGGGTGGTTGATCTCCCACAGACAGGGCAGCTCCCTGAACATGTCAATGAATATTGCCATGAAGTCATTATCTTGTAAGATATCCATGTTCACTGCAAGACACAACAAAAGACAAACCCTAATGTCAGACCAAACTCTACTAATCTTGTTACAATATAGGCCTCAATGTAGAAGCAGTATAGGCACAAGTATGTCTCTTACCTTCGTTCTTACGATCGGCGCCTACAATGCTCCTTCCTCCGCTCACAGATCGTACGTAATATGCACGTGTGGTACGCTTTATACACACTGCGCATGCATGTAACTCCGCCCACCCCTGACGTTCTTTCTAGTCTATTCCCCGCCCCTTTTCGTTCTGCGCAGTGGGGGGAGAGCACATGGCGGATACACAGCAGGTGCGTGCTAATTACAGGAACGAGGAGGAGGAGGAGGAAAGCCCGGATCCGGACACGTCCCGATCCAGAAGGAGAAGATTTAAGGCCACAAATATGTCCTTTGGGGAGATGTTGGAGATGGTGGACATCCTGAAGAAGGCCGACTATGATGGAAAGTATGGACCTTACCACAACCCCAATATCAGAAAGGCCAAGATCATTGCGAAAGTGGTCAAAAGTCTGCACCGGAATTTCGGGGTACGACGATCGAAAGATCAGCTCAGAAAGCTGTGGTCGGACCTGAAATTAAGAGAGCCCGAGCAGTACAGAAAGATCCGGAGAGTGCTGCAAAAAAGTAAGCAGTTGTGCTGTGTTCCTATTCTTTTTGTCTTTATTACGTTCGTGCTGCTCCATATGGTTTTCTTAATTGTTGTACAGTTTAAAATGGAAATTTTAATGTTCATGGGACCATTAATCGTTCGTATCAAACATTTTTATTTCGGCCTCTAAAACACCATTGTTTAGGCCATATGCATTTTCCGACATTTTTTAGGGCCTACTTGTATGAAAAATATTTAGTTGTGTAGATGGCTTTGTTACTAGAATGAAATGCAAACTAGATTCTGTGTAAGGAGAGGACACTGAGCAGCTGTTTTCACATCTGGACACTGGAGCACTAGTGTGGGACACAAGAACACAATTTTTATTAGGGGGGGCACACAGGTGCTCCAGTGTATACTATAGGGGGGTCTCCATCGGTGAAGCTTGTACAAAACAGGTAAAGGATTGCAGGTTGACAAAGGACACTAAAAAAGCTACATCTTGGAACTTTGCTAAAATTGACAATTGTACCCCACTTCCAAGCAATGTTTCCTATTTATAGTTCTGCCATCAAATATCTGTTTGCTAAGTATACCATTTTTGTTTAACATAGGGGAGAAAAGACTTGGAGGACACCCCTCATCCGAGGAGACCAGAGAACCCCCACCTCTGGAAGAAGGGGAAATACCCCAAAAACAAGCTGAGCAGGAGGAGGAAGAAGATGTGGTGGAAATTGGCACCACAACAGGTGAGTGTCTGCGACCACAGGCTCAGGTAAGAGATGGATGCTGGCAGATTTTTGATACCTGTTTTTGTTTGGTTACTCTCTTTTTAGGTGATCGTGATGTTATGGATCGAGATCCTTTCACATCAGAAAGTGCACAGATCCTGATCGGGGAGATCATGGGGTGTAATTTTGAATTGGAAAACCTCAAGAAAAAAATTAATGATGTTATTCAAAAAAATAATAACATCATTGATGTTTTGGGGCGAATTTAAAACCCCACAAAATCACTTTCTTTTTTTGTGTGCTACAATCTTAACCACTTCAGCCCCGGAAGGATTTACCCCCTTCCTGACCAGAGCACTTTTTACAATTTGGCACTGCGTCGCTTTAACTGCTAGTTGCGCGGTCATGCAATGCTGTACCCAAACGAAATTTGCGTCCTTTTCTTCCCACAAATAGAGCTTTATTTTGATGGTATTTGATCACCTCTGCCGCTTTTATTTTTTGCGCTATAAACGGAAAAAGACCGAAAATTTTGAAAAAAAATGATATTTTCTACTTTTTGTTATAAAAAAAATCCATTAAAATCAATTTTAGTCATACATTTAGGCCAAAATGTATTCGGCCACATGTCTTTGGTAAAAAAAATGTCAATAAGCGTATATTTATTGGTTTGCGCAAAAGTTATAGCGCCTACAAACTAGGGTACATTTTCTGGAATTTACACAGCTTTTAGTTTATGACTGTCTATGTCATTTCATGAGGTGCTAAAATGGCAGGGCAGTACAAAACCCCCCCAAATGACCCCATTTTGGAAAGTAGACACCCCAAGGAAATTGCTGAGAGGCATGTTGAACCCATTGAATATTTTTTTTTTTTTGTCCCAAGTGATTGAATAATGACAAAAAAAAAAAAAAAAATTACAAAAAGTTGTCACTAAATGATATATTGCTCACACAGGCCATGGGCATATGTGGAATTGCACCCCAAAATACATTCAGCTGCTTCTCCTGAGTACGGGGATACCAAATGTGTGGGACTTTTTGGGAGCCCAGCCGCGTACGGGGCCCCGAAAACCAAGCACCGCCTTCAGGATTTCAAAGGGCATACATTTTTGATTTTACTCCTCACTACCTATCACAGTTTTGAAGGCCATAAAATGCCAGGATGGCACAAACCCCCCCCAAATGACCCCATTTTGGAAAGTAGACACCCCAAGCTATTTGCTGAGAGGCATGTTAAGTCCATGGAATATTTTATATTTGGACACAAGTTGCGGGAAAGTGACAATTTTTTTTTTTTTTTCACAAAGTTGTCACTAAATGATATATTGCTCAAACATGCCATGGGCATATGTGGAATTACACCCCAAAATACATTCTGCTGCTTCTCCTGAGTACGGGGATACCACATGTGTGGGACTTTTTGGGAGCCTAGCCGCGTACGGGGCCCCGAAAACCAAGCACCGCCTTCAGGATTTCAAAGGGCATAAATTTTTGAT